>NC_056736.1:444790898-444905898 GCF_019279795.1 Protopterus annectens | reverse complement strand
AGCTCTTAAGGGTGTCATACTCTGCTTTCCAAAGGAGATGATAATGTGTTTTTGATTTAGCTTTAGTCCATGAGTCTGGCAGTAGTTATTTGTTTGGGACAAGTCTTTCTGTTGGATGGCTGATTCTTTTGGGGATTTGAACACTGCGCCTAGCATGTTCATTGCTGGGCATTATTTTGTTTCATTTCACAAATATTACTAAAACAATTGTCATAGAGGTAGAGGTGTTAGAAAAAAAAATCTCAGCTGGGGTGGCGGGTGTTAAAATTCTGCACTGGGTATCAGGTATGCAAGGTATGCAACTGCTATTTGTCTGGGACCAGTGTTCCTGCAGGACGGTTAAGTTATTTGGGGCTTCTATAGTTGCTCCTAGCTTGCATTCATCTGCAAACTTTGTTAGACGGAGACTCTTGATATTAGCCTTTACTTCAGAGAAGTAGATGCCAAACAGGAGAGGTCCCAGAACTGAACCTTTTGGACTCCACTGGTGACAGGTCTCTTTGTGGAGGTAGCTTACCTTGTTTTGATCTCCAGTGTCCTATTTATGAGACAGTTGGCAATCTAGTGATTATGTGCCAGATAGATGGTACAAGATAGGATATTTACAATTTCGTAGTTATTGGTATTGTAAGGACCAAGAAGTAGATATTATTCACTGCTCATGGACATGCCTTCAAAATAAAGGTTGGACTAGAACCATCTATATTATAGAAACATGTTATTAGGGAGAAAGATATACTTGGACCTCGACATCTTTTTTTGGGTTTCATGATGCTGTGCATAGTCTTTCTTTAAAAAAACAGTGCTGTTAATTGCCACATTAGCAAAATTCCTTACCATTGGAAAGCTGTTCCATTACACCATTACCCAAAGAAGAGTGTTGATGAAGGACTTCAACTTTTTGACATTTCAAAATGTTTATGTTTCTTAACCGATGCCCTTTATTAGTATTTCTAGTATACTTCTTTGTTTCTTACATGTTATCCTTATGACATTTTACCTTTCCAAAGTTGTAGGATATGTATTAATATGTATGCAAATGACTCTTTATTTTTCAACAAAAATGCACCCACACCTATAGAAAAACATATATGTGTGTATATATATATATATATATATATATATATATATATATATATATATGTGTGTGTGTGTGTATGTGTGTATATATATATATATATATATGTGTGTGTGTGTGTGTGTGTGTGTGTGTGTGTGTGTGTCTGTGTGTGTCTGTGTGTGTGTGTGTGTGTGTGTGTGTGTGTGTGTGTGTGTGTGTGTGTGTGTGTGTGTGTGTGTGTGTGTGCGTGTGTGTGTGTGTGTGTGTGTGTGTGTGTGTGTGTGCGTGTGTGTGTGTGTGTGTGTGTGTGTGTGTGCGTGTGTGTGTGTGTGTGTGTGTGTGTGTGTGTGTGTGTGTGTGTGTGTGTGTGTGCGTGTGTGCGTGTGTGCGTGTGTGTGTGTGTGTGTGTGTCATCAGGTGATAGTACAGCTGGGAGTTGTTTCTTGCTTTCCTACTTTTGCCAATTCTTGGATTGTTTTAATGTGTGATGCATTTCGTTGGTTCCTGGGTTTATATGGTAGTGTTAGGCAAGTGGTCTGAACATTATATGCTAGCGCTAGGCAGGTGGTCTGAATAATCATATTTAATCTAGCTATACTCCCTTGGAAGCATAGCAAGCGATTTAACTTGCATCGTGATAAGAACCATCCAATCATCAAGACGTAACATGAAGTGGCTAAGGTGTGAAAAACATGCAAGGGAAGTACATTACACAGTTAGGGAATAATTTGGGAAATGAACCTAATCCTTCCAGAAGTCCTATTTATGTTGCAATGTAAGTCGGGAGTTTTGCCGTGAATGTTCCTAAATTATCAGTATTTCTGAGGTGCAGACATTCCACTAAAAGTGTCTTTCATACTCTGAAAGTCAAGATGGGAAGCTTCACATAGGAGTTTATATGAGACAGAAAAAGAGAGAGACTTTTTAATCTCTCTAGATAATCTTAGCCTGTTGATTCTTTTGGTTAGGAAACACTGAAGTCTTACAAGCTAGGATGCATGTTTAGGGTAATAAATGACAAGTAGTGTTATGTTCAATAATTGGCCCAATAAGTGAGGAATAAGGGGGATGTAAGACCGTTTTTGGCCCTTGATGGTAGACCTTTGATAATTAACTGGACAATGAAAATATATTTCTTTACTGTAACAGATACTTCATGATTAATAGACAGTTCATTGTCAATTAAACCTAGACATCTAACAACTACGTTGACCTTAAACAGATTTACATTTATGTGATAAGCAGTAGGAAAGACTTGCTTTCCAAATGGGACAACACTATTTTTTTGCATTTAGTATAAGACTATGGTCAGAAGACCAGGTGCTGACTCTATCTAAACTTTTTTGAAAAATATAAAAGCTTGTCAAAGAATCAATAATGGCAACCAGTTTGCAGTCATGTGTTAAACCAATGCTTGGACATCTGTCTTCACATCAGAAAAGTATAAACCAAAGAGAAGGGATTATACCACAGAGACCTGAGGGACTCTACTGACTATTCTAGTAAATGAGACGGTGTGTCCAGCTCTCACTCTGTATATAGTCAGTTAGCAATTCATTCAGTAACAAAGGAATTAATATTTACCTTTGTTAATTTCTCAACAAAGCCTACATGGGGAATTATATCTAATGCATTGGTGTGGTCAACATAAACAAAATAAAACATACACCATTAGTGTTTTTATTCAGTACTCATGAACTCCATCAGATGCAGTGAAAAATTAAGTGATGTTTAAACGAGTTAGGTTAATCACATGTCTACACATATCAATGTGTTTCGAAATGAAAAGTGTTTTCTACTTTATCACAATATAAATAACAGAATTCAATAAGAGTAAATGCGTAAAAATCAATGTGCCCAGTATATAAAATATATAACTGATTTATGTAGTCATATGATTAAACTAACTCATTGAAATTTTACTTGAACTGTTCACCTTGTCTGCTAAAGTTCATATGTATTGAAAGATAATGCCAACAATGTAATGTTTGTTTCACTGAATTTAAAAGTCTTGACTTTTTTAAACTGCAGTGCAGAGTTTTATCATTTATTTTTTCTGGTTATCTGCATTTACAACAGTTTAATTAATTTTTATTCTGTAAAGGCTGGGATAAGCAGCATTGACAGAATGACCACCATTAATGGTTTCAGTCATACCCTCAAACAAAAGTAAACCAGATTAACCAAGCAAGATCTACCCTTCACAAAACTGTACTGACTAGGGTCATACATCTGCAGCCGACTCACTTCCCAAGTCTTTCCTGAAAATGGCAGCTGACGCCATTTCCTACCCAGTCTCCACTCTAATAAACCAATCTATCCCTAAGCATTACATCCCCAAACTCTGGAAGATATCAAATATTATCCCCCTGCAAAGGCGACACCTCAACTCTACTATCAAACTATAGACCAATTGCTATGCTACCACCTCTAGTCAAAATACTTGAGAAATGTGTACACAATTCTTCCCTAGCTCCTAAACAATAACCTTTTTTCTGATGCACAGCATGGTTTCAAACTCAAACATAGCACCACATCTGCCCTTATCAGCTTCTCTAACACAGTTAACCAATCTAGAAACAACAGCGTCTAAGTCTCATCAGTCTTCCTGGACATGTCCAAAGCATTTGGACAAGTTCAAATGGACAAATTTGGACAAATTATAATCAAAGCATAATATTTGATCTTTATTCTACTAACCTCCCCCGGCTGCTGTGCATCCCTGGCTCCAGCGTTTCGCTGTGTCATACGCTTGTGATCCTGCCCATCCTGTTCTACCCTTCTGAACGCTCCCTACCAGAAGGCCACACTACAGAAACCACAACCAAGGACATTCTTAAACCAATTTAAAATCCCATCTGCTCCCAGCAAGGAACTTTCTTTGAAACTTGTGATCCTGCCCATCCTGCTCTACCCTTCCGAACGCTCCCTACCGGAAGGCCACACTACAGAAACCACAACCAAGGACATTCTTAAACCAATTTAAAATCCAATCTGCTCCCAGCAAGGAACTTTCTTTGAAACTTGTGATCCTGCCCATCCTGCTCTACCCTTCTGAACGCTCCCTACCGGAAGGCCACACTACAGAAACCACAACCAAGGACATTCTTAAACCAATTTAAAATCCCATCTGCTCCCAGCAAGGAACTTTCTTTGAAACTTGTGATCCTGCCCATCCTGCTCTACCCTTCTGAACGCTCCCTACCGGAAGGCCACACTACAGAAACCACAACCAAGGACATTCTTAAACCAATTTAAAATCCCATCTGCTCCCAGCAAGGAACTTTCTTTGAAAGTGTGTGTTATTCATAACCTTGTAAAGATTTCAGGTAGTAAATAATTACTAGTAGGTTGCAGCGTGCTTCCCTGCTAGGTTAGCCTGCAGCCAAAACTCCCCCATTCCACCCCGTTTCTTGTCTTTTGATCAACCCTGCCCTCCCTATGTATTTCTACACTTTTACTGTCTCATAATTAGTTCCCTCCACCTAACTGGATATTGAGACTGTGTTGCTTCTATCTAACTGCCCACTAGGTGGCGCTCCTCTACCTTCCTACTGTCCCTGCTTCTCCTGCCACTCACCTCCTCATCTTACCTGCTTAGTTCCATTGCTCATCATCTACTGCCCTCTCCCCTACTATTCTCTCTCAGGACTACCTTTCCACAGTTTTCTTCCACTCAGCAAACACCCATCTCTATCCCTCTCACAACCTACTATCTTCTCCTACTGTCATTCTTCTATATCCCTACCTACAACTGTACTTCTCTGTCAATCTCTCAACCTACTTCACATCTCAGCAAACTTACCTTCTGCTCTCTCGCTCTACTGATTGTTTTCCCACTCTTTCTCCTTCACTTGGCTCTTGTCTCTCACCTCCCACCTATCCCTTCCATACCTGGCCGTACTCCCCCTTCCTCTGAACATACTATTACCTCTCTGATCCTAGATTCCTAACTCCACTCTCCCTACATTCTGCTACCTTTCTTCCTCCGGAACTGTCTCTCTTGTAGCTTTTTTTTTCTCTCAGCCACTACTTTGTAGCTGGACTCGGTATGTACTCTCCTTCCTTTTCTATTCACTCACCCCTTCCCCCTTCTTGCCTAACTTCCACCCCCCACTCCATATAGCTACCTCATTCAAGGAGGCGCCATCTTTATTCTACTAACCTCCCCCGGCTGCTGTGCATCCCTGGCTCCAGCATTTCGCTGTGTCCTACGGTAAGTGCATTTAAGTTAGAATTCAGTCGAGCAGCAGAAAGTAATGTTGTTTGTTCGCCTTTTGCATATGTTAATATGAAGTGTGTATATTTTGCTCACCAGCTAGAAACGTCTATCTCAGCTTAGCATTTGCACGTGGTGACTGACTCACAGCTGTTTTTTACTGTTGTTTGGCTAATCTTGCTCACCGGCTGCTGACGTTGAATACATAGAGCGCTCTGCTTGCGGAGCTTATATTCAACCGTTGGGAGCTTGTTTCTCTTACTTTCATTTATGTTGTCATGTTATTGTGAAGTATATTAATTTGTCATTAGGCTAAACTTGCTCACCGGCTATAGACGCTGAATTTATAGAGCGCTCACCTTGCGGGGCCTATATTCAGCCGTTGGGAGCTTGTTTTCCTACTTTCATTTTTATTTTCATCGTATTATTGTAAAGTATATTACTTTGTCATTCGGCTAATTTTGCTCACCGGCTGCAGATGCTGAATTTATAGAGCGCTCTGCTAGCGGAGCCTATCTTCAGCCGTTAGGAGCTTGTTCTCTTACTTTATTTTTAGTGTGTTACCTTAACGGCTAAATATTTTTTGTTCTATTTGTTGTGCCATTTAACCATAACAGCAATAGTCTATACTCAACTGTACCTATCTTCTTGCATTTAAACAAAGTTTATGATAGTGCAATAAGCACAGCTGATACAAACTGACACTTTTTTCAAGTCTAACTTGTTCAACTGAACCGATGCTAGGTCTAATTGCAACTTTACTGCATCCTAATAGAATGTATTGATTACTGCTCAACTACTTTGTGTTTTTGCTCGATGTCCCTGTAAACTGCTCTGTGGGGCTTATTTTATTTTCCCATCTCCTGTTGGATATATTGATAGAGTCCCAACCTACATCTTTTTGTGCTGCTATATCCAGATTCATTATTTAGCAAACCTGTGCTACCTTATTAAGTGATATTTGTATGTTAACTGTGTGAAAACCTATTTTGTGATACATTGGAACTTGATAGAGCTTTAACTTATTCTCATTTGTGCTGCATTATCCAATTCATTAATTGCTAACCTGTGATATAACTAGTGAAATTCTATGTAGTTACACCTGCAATCTGATAGAGTTTATCATATTTTGATAGAATTTAACATAATTTCATCTGTGCTGCTATACTCCTATTTCCTATTTAGAAAATATCTTGTACTGTTAATATTGTATGCTTGTACACCCTTGACTCTTGTCTGCCTGCTACATAACATTTTACTCAGTTACATAATTATTTGTTTTTATCTCTCTCTCTCTTTCCTTTGCATGTTCCAGCTTGTGATCCTGCCCATCCTGCTCTACCCTTCTGAATGCTCCCTACCGGAAGGCCACACTACAGAAACCACAACACAGGTTATTTTCCCTTTTGGGTCTATTCCTGCTTCTTTCCAGCCCCTGCTATCAAGCACGCTTTAACGTGCTTTAGCCTTGATAGCGGAGTTGCCACTAGAGCAGCATCGGGCAGCGCCGGTTAAACAAGGTTAAACTCTTTCTGGCTCCAGAAAGTCTGTTCTTCAATTTTTCCCTTAGAACTGCTCTGTTAGGAACCTAAACAGTTTACACCTACACTAAAAAGTGCAGCACTTGTTCCAAATAGCTTTTTCTTCTCAAAAAGCTCAGCACTTGTCTTATAAGCATATCCCTTGTCTTATAAGCATTCTCTTTGCAGGTCAAGCACTCCTATATTATACAAATCTCTCACTAGCAAAACCCTCCAGGAGTGCCCACGTCCCTGCTAAGCCCACTACTTTTCTGTCTCATACCAACTCATAATTCTTTCTAGCATGTCGAAGGGTCAGATGCTGGCATCCTCTCCTGCCCAGTTGGTGAATCTGGGAATTCTGAGACAATGTTACAATTGCCTCATGTACACGGACAACCCTCTCCTCCTCCCACGTAACACTAACACTTGTGAGAGATGCAGCTATTTAGCCAGACTGGAGGCTGAGCTCTCTCAGCTCAGGACTGGCAAGACCAGGCAGGAGGAGAAGGCAACTACACACACCACAATACCAGTCTCACATAACTCAACCACACCACTGAATCAAACACATAAACACACTATGACATACTCGGAGGCTCTGAGTAAAAATTTACCTAAACAGCAGAGGCCTCCAAAGCAGACACCCAAGCAACTGCAAACTCAATACACCACACAAACAACACATAAACAACAAAATCAGTGTGCAAAGCAGTCACTGCCCTTAAGGCCAAATACAACACCAAACATACTTGTCATAGGTGACTCCATAGTCAGACACACTGGCGTCCGCTCACCAGACTGAGTAAGGAGAAGGTCACAGTAAGCTGCCTGTCGGGCGCTAGAATCCGCCACATAACACAAGCACTCAGGTCTCTCAACAGCAGGTACAAGTACGACTCAGTCATTGTCCACGCTGGTGTCAACGACCTGAGGCGTACCTCCTTGGACTACATGGAAAGAGACATTGAGGAGCTCTCTGATTATGTAGCCCAGGCAGGTATGACCCTGACCTTGAGCAGTATCCTACCTTCACCTAGAATGATGCCACAATACAGTGATAAGATGATCAGCTTTAATAATTGGCTTAAATTCTGGTGTCATTCAAAGGGGATCCAATGTCTGTCTGCCTGGGATGACATGCTGGACAAGCCACGCTGCTTCAAGGGACGGCTTGCACCTGTCACCCCTAGGCTTCCGGATATTGGCAAAGGCTCTTGCCACCCCCATAGTGCCTTTTTTAGGCAAGGCTCAAATTCTAAACCTACCACCCTAGAACACAAAAAGTAAAAACTAAGGGTAATGCTGCTCAATGCCAGAAGTCTCAATCTCAAGATGCACGCACTCGAGGCCCTTCTCATTATGGAGAACATCGATGTCTGTGCTGTGACAGAAACCTGGTTCAAGGCTCCTGAGAGCACCCCAGCACTATCAGGTTTCACCTCATATCATGCGTTCCGGCCCCAAAATCCGGACAACACCAAGAAAGGGGGGGTGTCCATATTCATAAAGGACACCCACACCTCAAGGTTGGTGGCAACGCACGATGCATCGGAGACCATCCAGGTGCAATTAACCATAGGCAAGACTGCTCTGCAATTTGTAGCATGTTACAGGCCACCCTCTCAAACTCAGGAACCTCACATGGCCTTCCTGAAAACAATGGAGGGATAAATGTATCTCCAAACACCATCATACTAGGTGACTTCAACTACCCTAATATAGACTGGGAACACTACTCAAGCCCAAACACTCTAGCCCAAAGGTTCCTGGAGTTCATAAACTCAAATGCCATGGAACAACTAGTCACCATCCCCACAAGAGGAGAAAACATACTTGATCTCATCATCACGAACATGGGATCACAATGTTCAACACCGGAAGTATACCCCTCACTGGTGAGATCAGATCATAAACTAATCTCGCTGGAGGTCCTCATCCCGCCCCCACCTGAAATAAAAAAGACCACAGTCAAAAACTTCTCAAAAGCTGACTTCACACTTCTAAAAACTAGTGTGGTCTCCTTTAAGGCCCCTGAGCCAGTGGTAAACATTACTCAAACCGCTGAATCACTTACAAATGCCTTCTACCAGCACCTACAGGACTGCATGGATCAGGCAATCCCAAACAAAACTAAGACTCTTTGTACCAAAGGCAAGCGTCCAGTCTGGTGGACCCCAGCCATAAACAAGCTCTACAACAAAAGGAGGAAGCTACTACAAGATAGAGCAAAATCCTTGAAAGGTAAGATGCCTTTGATCATTATAAGTAAAAAACTAAGAGCTCTCATAAAATCATCCAAGGCAAATTTTGAGAGAAAAATCACCAAGGACTCAAAAGACAATCATAAGGCCTTCTTTAGCTATGTTAGAAACCTAGGAGGAAACTCCCAGATATGCTCAGAATTAGTTCAAAATGATGTGAAGATTACTGAACCTACACACATTGCCAACATACTGGCTGACAGGTTCAGTGCAAACTTCTCCCCCCTCCCCCCCAAAAGGAGAGATATCTATACCAGGGAATTGTAGCCCCCCAAACATCTCCAACGCCCAGGTGAGAACTGCTCTCTCCAAAGCAAAAAACACAGCATCCATGGGACCGGATGGTGTCCCCGGCTGTGTGCTCCACGAACTCAATGAGGAATTAAACCCGCAGTTAGGACAGCTGTTTAATCTTAGCCTCACCTCAGGATACGTACCCAAGGAGTGGCGCACGGCGACTGTGGTCCCACTTCACAAGGGCGGTGCCTCCACCGACCCTGGAAATTACCGTCCCATTAGCTTGACAAACCTTATCTGCAAAGCCATGGAGAGGATCATAATGGAACTCATAAATAAAGACATAGGGAACTTGCAGACTTTGGATCCAACCCAGTTTGGCTTTGTCAAAGGCAGATCATGCCTTTTAAACTTGGTTGACTTTTTCGAGACAGTCACCAAGGCCATTGATGAGGGAAAGGCAGTCCATACAGCCTACCTTGACCTGGCAAAGGCCTTCGACACAATACCCCACTCAGGTATCATCGAAAAACTCATCAGCTTGAATGTAAACCCATACATCACAAGATGGGTTGCAAACTGGCTAAGTGACAGAACCCACAGGGTCAGAGTTGCTGGAGCCATGCCAGACTCAAAGCCTGTCACAAGTGGTGTCCCACAGGGCTCAGTCCTGGGTCCACTCTTGTTCGGCATCTACTTTTCTGAAGTACAAGCAAACATAGGAGGGTTATGGCTGACATAGTTTGCAGATGACTGCAAACTGGGCGCCATAGTCGAAAACACATCTGACACAGATATCCTTCAGAAGGGCCTCACAGAAACGGATAACTGGAGCCAGAGCCATGGCCTAAAGTTAAATGCCAAGAAATGCATAGTCATACCCTTCGGTAAAAACAAGGTTACCCCTAGCTACCATATAGGTGGCAATCCACTGAGCACAGAAGAAGTCATCAGGGATCTGGGGACCCAGGTTGACAGTAGCCTTTCGTTTGACACTCATGTTGCTAAAGTAGTTAGGAAAACCTTCTACATTGCCCACCTGATCATGAAGGGATTCACATCTAGATCAAGGGAGGTCATCGTCCCCCTGTACTCATCACTCATTAGACCTATGATTGAGTACAATGCCCCATTCGGAATGTATCTGACCCGACACCTGCAGCAGCTGGAAAGGCCCCAAAAGTTCCTCACCAAAAGGATAAAGGGTCTCAAAATATGTCTTATGCTGCCCGACTGAAAGAACTCCAGCTCTATTCAGTCTCATACCGCTTGCTCAGAGGTGACCTGTGCCTGACATATAAGGCCATGTCAAACCCTGATTTGATGAATATGCTTCACCTCAAAAAATCTAGATCCCTCAGAACCACAAGGGCGGGAGACTTAAACCTTGACACGGTTATTAATAGAACGTGCTGGAGGGACAGATTCATCACCCAGAGACTCCCTATGCTGTGGAACAAAATCCCGGTACATGTGAGGCAGAGCACCTCGCTGGCCTTATTCAAGAGAAATCTTGACCAATGGATGGGGGATCTCAGATATACCCCAGGGATTACTTCAGGGTCACTGCTTGACAGAGGCACAGCAAAATAATAGGCATAGTTTTATTCAAACTAAAGGGGTGGCGAAAGCCAAATAACTATGGGCTAGGCTTATAAATGCCCTTGGGCAGATAGCCTAGTATGAACCTATGAACCTATGAACCTATAAGGACATTCTTAAACCAATTTAAAATCCCATCTGCTCCCAGCAAGGAACTTTCTTTGAAAGTATGCGTTATTCATAACCTTGTAAAGATTTCAGGTAGTAAATAATTACTAGTAGGTCGCAGCGTGCTTCCCTGCCAGGTTAGCCTGCAGCCAAAACTCCCCCATTCCACCCCTTTTCTTGTCTTTTGATCAACCCTGCCCTCCCTATGTATTTCTACACTTTTACTGTCTCACAATTAGCTCCCTCCACCTAACTGGATATTGAGACTGTGTTGCTTCTATCTAACTGCCCACTAGGTGGCGCTCCTCTACCTTCCTACTGTCCCTGCTTCTCCTGCCACTCACCTCCTCATCTTACCTATTTAGTTCCATTGCTGATCATCTACTGCCCTCTCCCCTACTATTCTCTCTCAGGACTACCTTTCCACAGTTTTCTTCCACTCAGCAAACACCCATCTCTATCCCTCCCACAACCTACTATCTTCTCCTACTGTCATTCTTCTATATCCCTACCTACAACTGTACTTCTCTGTCAATCTCTCAACCTACTTCACATCTCAGCAAACTTACCTTCTGCTCTCTCTCTCTACTGATTGTTTTCCCACTCTTTCTCCTTCACTTGGCTCTTCCCGCTCCGTTCGCCCTACGGGCTCACTCCGCTCCCCTACCTTACCCCCAATTCTCACCCACCCCCAGTGACCCTAACCTTATACTTGCTCGGCCACACCCCCAACATTCTCACCTCCAATCACATTTTCCTGCCTCATTCACACCTACTGACTCTCCACTCCTGTACTACAGCCACACCCATCCCCTACCATCCTAATTACTACTAATTTCCAACCTTGCTAAGCTCAACAAACTTAATATGCCCTTCACTTTTAAACTACTCTACTCACTGCTACTCCTTAACATCCTTCTTTTCTACTATACTCTTACCTCCTATGAGTATCTTACCCTTAGCAGATCTCCTAATATATCTAAACACACTACCACTGTCCTTCCATCTGAACAAACCTATATTAACCTCCTGTCTACCTGCCCTTTCCTTACCCCTCACTATCACAGAATACTCCATAACAGGTATCACACAACAAAAAAGTTCTACCTAATACCCTTTAAAAACTCAAAAGAACGTCCACTCCCACAAACACTCCTACTGTTACACGGGGACATTCACCCCAACCCTGGCCCTGAAAATTCCTTCCACCACTCCCTCGCTAACCAAACTACTAACCTCTTGAGTTCACCTTTCTCTTCTAACTCTCATACAATAGCACACCTAAACATTCGTAGCATTAACAACAAAATCACACAACTCCATGCTTTAATTGACCTCTACGCATTTGATATCCTCTGTCTTACTGAAACCTGGCTTAAACCAGGTACCAAAGACAATGAAATTACCCCACCTGGATATAGCATTTTAAGGCAGGATCGTCTAAACAAAAAGGGTGGCGGAGTTGCCTTACTCTATAAATCTGAACTGCACGTGTCCTCAATCGACTCCCTGCCTCCCTCCCCTGCCAATGCTGAAATACTCTGCAGCAAATTCCAAATAAATAAAAGCAAAGCCATATATATAATATGTTCCTATATTCCCCCCTGGCAACAACTTAAATACACTTGAAAACATTCTTAGCTGGCTCTCCTGTAACTTTCCTCAGGAAACCATAATATTAGGAGACTTTAATATTGATTGGAACTCCTGCATAACACCAAAACCCACCTATCACCTCAACCTCTTTAATTTTCAACAAACCATAAACTCTCCAACCAGGATACACAACACTACCAATAAACAAGCCATCCTGGACTGGATATTAGTCAACAACAATCACCTCTTGTATAAAACTGGAACACTCCCAGATAATATCAGCAACCATCTCCTCACCTACATCACTAAACAAAAAAATAACAATCTCAAACAGGCTAGCTATCGTACTATACGTAACAAAAAAAACTTTAACCTTCCTACTTTCCGTAATGAACTCAAAGAGTTCAACTGGTCAGCTCTAAAACACCTCCCCCTAGATGAAGCAGTTACCCTCTTCAACAACACATTTCTCCAAATTCTTGACCATCACGCCCCCCCCCCCTCGCTTAATTAGAACAGGATCCAAAGCTGCCCCTTGGTTTTCTAAAGAAACCAAGCAAACTATGCTATTAAGAAACAAACTATGGTCAAAATGGAGAGCTACAAAAAACCCAACTGACCATCAAAACTTCAAACACCTTAGAAATACTACAAAAAAACTCACCTATCTTGATAAAAAAAATTATTACCTTCAATATCAACAAAATCAAAATCTTAACCCCAAAAAATTCTGGTCGGGAATCAATAAACTGTTCCATCCAGGGAATACCAAAACACCTACTCCAACTAACCTAGCTCAGACCCCTCCAAACAAAATTGCCAATACATTCAACAACTTCTTCACTGAAACAGTCACCTCTCTAGCAAACACCATGGCTCCCCCCACTTCCCTTCAAAATACCTCTCCTCAAATAAACACCCCTACTCTAAAATTTAGTACAGTCTCCACAACCTATATACATAAATTACTCTCAAAACTTAAACCATGCACTCCATCAGCCGACCAACTACCAGCCGAATATCTGCAACTAGCAGCAGCAGAACTAGCATACCCAGTCTCCATCTTAATTAACAGAACAATAACTGAATCTACTATTCCTTCCCTCTGGAAGGTCTCCCACATCATTCCTCTGCATAAAGGAGGAAACACTAATGAACTTACTAATTTCCATCCCATAGCCCTCCTATCACCACTATCTAAAATTATGGAACGTTGTATACACAAACAACTTTTAAATCATCTCTTACATAATAGCCTACTTGCAGACTCCCAACATGGCTTTAGACCTTTCCATAGCACTTCCACTGCTCTTCTCTCCTTCTCAGACAATATCAACAAAAATCGCAATAACAACCTTTTCTCCTCTGCTTTATTCCTTGACCTCTCTAAAGCCTTTGATATGGTGAACCATCAACTTCTGCTAGACACTTTAAAATCTCTCTCACTTGACTCTATGGCATTGCACTGGTTTGACTCTTACTTGAAAGATAGAAAACAAGCAGTGCTTTGGGCCAGCCATCTATCTTCTCAGCTCCCTGTCACTATCGGTGTCCCTCAAGGATCCATCCTAGGTCCCCTTCTTTTCTCCATATTTATAAATAACCTATCTATTTCACTCCCAACATCCACATGTATTCAGTATGCAGATGATTCAACTCTCATCTGTTCTGCTGTATCTCCAGCTGAACTCCATTCTTCCACCCAAAAAGTCTTTACAGCAGCAGAAAAATGGTTCCAACATATCTGTCTCCTCCTCAATCCCCAAAAAAACAAATTATTACTTTTCTCACCTACCCTTAAGTCTGCCCCCTTCTCCTTCTCTATTGTGTCTGACAATGACACTATCATTACACCTGATTATTCCACTAAACTACTAGGCTTTACAATAGATAATCAACTAAACTTTGATTGCCACATTGACCTAACCATCAAAACTGTTAATAAAAAGATAGGTGCCCTCTATAGACTCAAGCCCTTTCTTACACCAACTAGCAGGGTGTCTCTAGCCCAAACTCATCTCATCTCTACATTATTGTATGCCTCCCCATCCTTTATCAACCTTTCAAAATCTAACCTTCAGAAACTTGCCACAGCCTACCATTGCATTGCCAGATTTGCCACAGGTTCCCCATTTCGTACCCACCATTGTGTTAATCTCAAAAAACTCGACTGGCTTGAACTTCAAAATCTTATTCTCCTCCATCAATTAGTTATCACCCATAAAATTCTCCATTACCCTAACAATACACCAATACTTAATAACCTTGTCACCCCTTACAGGAATCTTACTACCCTCCGCTCAGCAAACAAACTGCTAGTCACCACTCTCAAATTACACAATAGAGCTGGTGATTCCTTGTTTACAAATGTTGCTGGCTCATACTGGAACAAACTTCCCATAGAACTGACCTCCCTAGGCTCATCAAAACTTTTCAAGAAACAACTAAGGAACCATTTCAAATCTAACTGGCTATGCCCTTGCTCTAATCCTGACTGACCTCAGCACCCAGCTCTCTTTACAGCTCTCTCCATTACTTTTCTACTCTGTTTCTACTACTAGTATTCACTCCTCCTCTGTAGCTCACCTAGTATCCACTTAGATATTACTTTTCCTATAACGTCTCTTCTCATTACTTGATACACTACTGCAACCTGTCATCTCTCCTCTCACTTAAACCTACACGTTGCTCCCTGCTGTGCAAATCTATTTCTTAAAACTTGTGCCCTGGCACAAATGTTTTATCATAACTATTAATACTATTTATATTGTTTAGACCTTTGTGTGTGTTACCAGCTTCTCACTTTTCAATATTACTACTCCTGCTTTTGCTAATAATATGGGAATAGGAATCCACAAAGTATATTAAGAATTTTACATTTCTGTAAAAATGCTTCTGTATTGTGACTATCCTACATTCAAATAGTTCTTTAGATCCTTATAATTTGTATTTTACAGTGATGTATTTTATGTAATGTACCAGTATATAGTGGAGCTTTTCTCCTCGGGCCTCTGCTGAAAATGGACATGTAACCAGCCAGACTAGCCCGATCAACAAATGTAAAATAAAATAAATAAATAAATAAATTTGACACCGTTTCACACCAAAACCTACTATACGAACTAGCCTCCTTAAGCATTTCATATTCTACCATATCATGCTTCAACAGTTACTTATTAGATTGACAGCAAGCCGTAAAGTGGCAAGACGACATATCCTCTCTATTACCAGTCTCAGCGGGAGTACCCCAAGGTTCCATACTTGGCCCACTCCTCTTTACAATCTTTACAAATGATCCCCATTCCACAACCACATCAGCTAGCATTATATAGTATGCAGATGATTCAGCACTCATCTGTTCAGCTTCCACAATCCTTGAACTTGTGCAAAAAACTCAAAAGGCTTTTACAGATGTCAAAGAATACCTTTCCACCAATCAACTAATACTAAAACCCAGACTAAATTACTACTATTGTCCATCATTAAAATATCTCCACCTCCCACCCTTTTCACCATTTACTCTCTTGACAACACCATAATTGAGCCAGTGGACCACATCAAACTATTAGGTATTACCACTGACAAATCCCTCAGTTATGATCTACACATTGCCCAAACAATTAAAAAGGTCCATATAAAACTCAGGACTCGCTACGGAGCCATACCGTTCCTCTCAAATCCCACTAAGACTGCCATTGCCCAAACCCACCTACTATCCGCACTGTTTTATGCCTCCCCTATTTTCACAAACTTAAATAAATCAAATCTAAATAAATTGGAAGCTACAATAAAATAGCCAGGTTTGCCTCCAACCTTCCAAATAAAACACGTCATTGCTCTGTACTACACAGACTAGGCTGGATGGAACTCCCTAATCTTTTGCACCTGAGCCAACTCCAAATCTGTCACTCTATAATCTACCAGCCGGGTAACTGAACATCCCGTAAAGACCTAGTAAAACCTTATTCTAACAAAAGAACCCTTCGCTCATCCAACAAACTCCTTCTATAAATCACCAAAGCTAATAATATCTATGGGGATGCTTTATTCTCGAACATTGCCAAAATTTGGAACTCTGTTCCTCAACCCATTCTCACCACTGTTAACCCCTCCACTTTCAAAACACTTCTCAAATCCCAACTGTCTGCAAACTGGCTATGCTCTTGCTCAACACCTGGATGAGCCCTGAGTTATCTGACCTTATTTCCCTACTTCATCTGCTTCTCTCCCAGAGACTTATTTGGCGGCTTCTTTTCTCTTCTTCTCCCCTCTATCTATTTATAGCTTTGTACTGTTTCTTTACGTCAACTTAATCAACTTCGGTGAATGTATCACCACTCCCCCAGGCAAAAGATACAGCAGTATCTCATTACACAGTACTTTTGTCAAGAACCAGCTATTATTTTATGTAACTTGTTGTCTCACACTCCTACTGCATTATATGTACCACTGTTTTTTATTGCATTATTTCAATTTTAATTACATTTTAATTTACTTAATTTTGAATTCAATTCAATATGGAGGAAGATGCACGCAGGTGGATTATATCCTATGCAGGAGGGGCCAGTCTGAAGGAGACTGGAGACTGTAAAGTGGTGACAGGGGAAAGTGTAGTTAGGCAGCATAGAATGGTGGTCTGTAGGATGATGTTGGTGATCAAGAAGAGGAGGACAAGTGTGAGAGCAGTGCCAAGGATCAAATGATGGAAGTTGAAAAAGGGTGATTGTGAGGTGGAGTTCAGGGAAGAGTTAAAACAGGCACTGGGGGGCAGTGAAGAGTTACCGAATAGCTGGGTAACTACAGCAGAGATGGTAAGGGAGACAGCTAAAAAGGTGCTTGGTGTGACATCTGGACAGAGGAAGGAGAACAAGGAGACCTGGTGGTGGAATGAGGAAGTACAGGAGAGTATACAGGGGAAGAGGCTGGCAAAGAAGAAGTGGGATTGTCAGAGAGATGAAGAAAGTAGACAGGAGTATAAGGAGATGAGGTGAATGGTAAAGACAGAGGTGGCAAAGGCTAAGGATAAGGCATATGGAGAGTTGTCTGAAAGGTTGGACACTAAGGAGGGCGAAAAGGACCTGTACCGATTAGCTAGACAGAGGGACTGAGCAGGGAAAGATGTGCAGCAGGTAAGGGTGATAAAGGATAGTGAGGGAAACGTACTCACAAGTGAGGAGAGTGTGTTGAGCAGATGGAAAGAGTACTTTGAGGGGCTGATGAATGAAGAGAATGAGAGTGAGAGAAGGTTGGATGATGTGGGGATAGTGAATCAGGAAGTGAAACAGATTAGCAAGGAGGAAGTATGTACAACTATGAAGAGGATGAAGAATGGAAAGCCTGTTGGTCCAGATGACATACCAGTGGGAGCATGGAGGTGCTTAGGAGAAATGGCAGTGGAGTTTTTAACCAGATTGTTTAATGAAATCATGGAAAGTCAGAGGATGCCTGAGGAGTGGAGAAAAAGTGATTGGTACCTATTTTTAAGAATAATGGTGATGTGCAGAGCTGTAGTAACTACAGAGGGATAAAACTGATCAGTCACAGCTTGAAGTTATGGGGAAGAGTAGTGGAAGCTAGGTTAAGAAGAGAGGTGATGATTAGTGATTAGCAGTATGGTTTCATGCCAGGAAAGAGCACTACAGATGCAATGTTTGCTCTGAGATTGTTGATGGAGAAATATAGAGAAGGTCAGAAGGAGTTGCATTGTGTCTTTGTGGACGTGGAGAAAGCATATGATAGGGTGCCTAGAGAGGAGTTGTGGTATTATATAAGGAAGTCAGGAGTGGCAGAGAAGTATGTAAGAGTGGTACAGGATATGTACGAGGGTAGTGTGACAGTGGTGAAGTCTGCATTGGGAGTGACAGATGCATTTAAGGTGGAGGTGGGATTACATCAAGGATCAGCTCTAAGCCCTTTCTTATTTGCAATGGTGATGGGCAGATTGACAGACGAGATCAGACAGGAGGCCCCATGTACTATGATGTTTGCAGATGACATTGTGATCTGTAGTGAGAGTAGGGACCAGGTTGAGGAGACCCTGGAAAGGTGGAGATATGCTCTAGAGAGGAGAGGAATGAAGGTCAGCAGGACTAAGAATATGTGTGTGTGAATGAGAGGGAGGACAGAGGAATGTTGAGGATGCAGGGAGTAGAGTTGGTGAAGGAGGATGAGTTTAAGTAATTGAGATCATTAGCTCTGAGTAATGGTGAGTGTGGAAGAGAGGTGAAGAAGAGAGTACAGGCAGGGTGGAATGGTTGGAGAATAGTATCAGGAGTAATTTGTGACAGACGGTTACCAGTAAGAGTGAAAAGGAAGGCCTACAAGAGGGTAATGAGACCAGCTAAGTTGTATGGTTTGGAGACGGTGGCATTGAAAAAAAGACAGGAGTCAGAGCTGGAAGTGGCAGAGTTAAAGATGTTAAGATTTGCAACAAGGATGGACGGGATTAGGAATCAGTATATTAGTGGGTCAGCTCAGGTTGGACGGTTTGGAGACAAAGTCAGAGAGGCGAGGTTGTGTTGGTTTGGACATGTGCTGAGAAGGGATGCTGGGTATAGTGGGAAAAGGATGCTAAGGATAGAGCTGCCAGGTAACAGGAAAAGTGGAAGGCCTAAAATAAGGTTTATGGATGTGGTGAGAGAGGACATGCAGGTGGTTGGTGTGACAGAGCAAGATGCAGAGGACAGGAAGAAATGGAAACAGTTGATCTGCTGTGGCGACCCCTAACGGGAGCAGCTGAAAGAAGAAGAGAAAGATTTGCACATGTTTCTGCTCAGTTTACCAGTGCTGCTCAACATTTGGCAACTTTAGCCACAGGTCTGGAGTGCATCTGCACTGAAAGCCAAGGCATCCACTGAAAAAAAAATGAAAAATAAGTATATTTTAAGTCAGCACTGCACTTTGTTGACTGTATTTAATTGAACTGCTGATTCATTTTTGCTGTTTGTGGTTAAGTCCAGCTAGCCCACTTCCTTCCCAAATACCATATTGAGAAAAATCCTGCCACAATGGATAGGCAGTTTTCCATATTTTTTCTTGCCAGCTTGATTGATATGGGCATCTTGAGGCAATGTAGCAATTGCTTCATGTATACTAATGACCATTTACTCCTAAAGCAAACTAACACCCTATGGGAGGGTGAAAACAAACTAGACATCAAACAGGTTGTCAGCACACACGGGTCACCTGTTACTTAAACCTCACCTCTCACACAAAATAAGGTCACAATCCACATACGTGGAGGTACTCAATAAAAGCCTACCAAAAGAACAGACACCTCCCAAACACACACCAACCACACTCATCAGTAAGCATAAAGAAACTACTACACATATCAGCAGACACACCCGGGTCTCTTTAAATAAGCCTCTAAGGTTCATAGGTGTGCACTAGGCTAATGGGACTGGAGCCTTTGCAAGTCTAGCCAATAGGATTACCCTGGTATTGTGCCACCCAACCATAGTTCCTAGTACCTCTGTCGAGTAGAGCCACTGGAGTGATCCCCAGGGTGAATATCCTATTTCCCATCCACTCATCAAGATTTCTCTTGAAGAGGGAGAGTGAGGTGCTCTGCTTGACATGTATGGGAAGTCTATTCCATAGTATGGGCAGTCTCTGGGTTATGAACCTGTCCCTCCAGCATGTTCTGTTGATTGTGGTAATGAGGTTGACGTCTCTGGAGGGTGTGGTGTGGATGGATTGGGATTTCTTTAGATGTGGCATTTCTTTGCATATCAGACTTATCAGGCTAATGGAGCGATAGTTCCTGGGGTCTGTAGTCACTCCTCCTTTGTGGAGAGGAATGACTGTAGCAGTGCACCATTTGGTAGGGGCAAAGCTTGAGGTGAGGCTGTGATTGAACAGGGCACACAGGTGAGGTGCCAGTTCATTCTGTAGTTCATGTAGAACACAGCCAGAGATACTGTCAGGTCCCATAGAAGCTGCATTATTGGCCTTGGACAGTGTTGTATTAACCTGTGCAGCAGTAATACTGTGTGCCTGGCAATCTACTGGTATTGTGATTGGTCCTGGGGGGGGGGGGGTAAAGTTAGCACTGAATCTGTTCACCAGTATATTTGCAATATCTGTTGGCTCAGTATAGGAGATACCATTGTGCAGTAGCTCAGAGAAAATCTGGCTATTGCCATGGAGATTCTTTACATAACTGTAGAAGGCCTTGTGGTTGTCTTTACTATCTGCTGTAATTCTGTTTTCATAGCTAACTTTAGAGGATTTGATGAGGGATCTCAGCCTTTTGCTGAGGCTGATAAGAGAGTTTTTCCAGTCTTGGGACATCACCTTATTCCACATCAGTTTCCTTCTTCTGTTGTAGAGTTTGTTAATGCAGGGGACCACCAGATTGGCTTCCTTTTTTTGAGGAGAGAGTCTTAATTCTATTGGGTATGGTGAGATCCATGCATTTGTACACATGTTTGTACAGTGCATTGGTGTATGATATGGCAGTCATGCAACTATTCTCCATTTGCATGGGTGCTCTGATGTTTGCCACCTCTGTTTTTAGGAGCTCAAAGTTATTTTTGATGAAGTTTTTCATGGTGGTTACCTTTGTTGGAGGGGGAGGGGTACGGAAGGGATGTGGGTTTCCAAGGTGATTAGCTTGTGATCGGATTTAACCAGGGAGGAGTTGACTGTTTGTGTAAAGTAATGGTCACCCATGTTAGTAATGACCAGGTTAAGGATGTTGCTACCTTTAGTGGGGGTAAGAACGAGTTGGTCCAGGGCATTGGACTTAATTCATTCCAGAAAGCGTTGGGCAAGTGTATTGGTACATGAGTAGTTTTACCAGTTAATGGAGGGGTAGTTGAAGTCACCCAGTATGAGAGTGTTAGGTTGGACCCCAATATTCTCCAGGGTGCTTAGGAATTTGGACTGTGAATCTTGGAACATCGTTGGGAACCTATAGCAGGCCACAACCTGAATTGCTGTCTTACCCAATGTTAGCTGCACCTGAAGTATCTCAGATGCGTTATGCTGGGCTACCAGTCTGGAGGTGTGTGCATCCTTTATGAATATGGAAACACCACCACCTTTGGAGCTTCAGTCCAAGTTCTGGGGCCGAAAGGTGTGGAATAAGTTGTAGCCTGGTAGTGCAGGGGTGCTTTCTGCTGCCTTGTACCAGGTCTCTGTTACAGCACAAATGTCAATGTTCTCCATTTTAAGGAGTACTTCGAGTGAGCGCATTTTGAGATTTTAGACTTCTAGTGTTGAGCAGCATGACCCTCAAATTGCATTTGTTTGTAGCTGTTACAGTGGTAATTTGGTCTTTGGAACACCGCCAAAAAAAAGGCACTATAGGGGTGGCAAGAGCCTTGGCCAGTATCCAGAATGCCAGGGGTAACAGATGCAGACCATCTCTGGCAAAGCATCGAGTTCTGTCAATCATGTCATCTCAGGCAAAACATAGCAAATGTCTTGGTCATAGGTGACTCCATACTGAGACACACAGATGTCCCCCTCACTAGGCTGGGCAGGAAGAATATCACAGTCTGCTGCCTATCAGGTGGCAGGATCTGAAAAATAATGCCTGCGCTCAAGTCACTCAACAACAAGTACCATTATGACCCTGTTATAGTCCATGAGATATACCTCTCTTGACTATATGAAGAGAGACATGACAGAACTCTCTGATTATATGTCCCAGACAGGTATGTCCGTAGCCCTAAGAAGTATCTTACCCTCACCCAGGATGATGCCACAATATAAACAAAAAATGATTGACTTCAACAATTGGCTCAACTTCTGATGTCAGTCCAGGGGGATCCAGTATCTGTCAGCCTGGGAAGACATGGTAAACAGACCTCACTGCTTTACTGGAGATGGTCTGTTCCTATCCCCCTAGGCTTTTGGATACTTGCAAAGGCCCTTGCCTCCCCCATAGTGCATTTTTAGGCAATGTCTAAACAGTACATTTTCCAATGTAACAAAATCTAATCAAGACAAGCTCAGGGCCTTGCTGCTTAATGCTAGAAGTTTAAACATGAAACTACACTCCCTGGAAGCTCCACCACCTGGGATGATGCTGACGTCTGTGCAATTACTGAGATGTGGTTCAAGGTTGCTGAGAGCACCCCAGCCATGCAAGGTTACAAAGCCTTCCACACATTCAAACTTCAAAATGAGCATGAAGGAACCAAAGATGGAGGTGTATCCATGTTCATTAAAACCAAATACACTTCAAGACTGGTCAAACAGGACTCTCTCATAGTAATTCTTGTCTAGGTATAGATTCCCCACCATTAACCAGGGTAAGCATAATGCCCACCTCGATTTACTGGAATCTCTCACCATACAGCACAGCACCTTAGTCATTGGAGATTTCAACTATTCTTCCATAGACTGGGGGACATATATGAGCAAAAACATGCTTGCCCAGAGGTTTCTGGACTTTGTTAACACAAATGCTCTGAAACAGATAGTCTGCATCCCCACTACGGGCTCTAATGTTCTGGACATAGTATTCACCAATATGGGGGGGGGGGGTCACTGTACTTCCCCATGCGTGATGCCCTCCCTGGTTAGGTAAGATCATAAATCAGTTTGAAGTAACTACTGAAACTGACACCCTCACAGGAACCAAAATTATACAAAACTTCACCAAAGCTAACTACAGTCTACTAAGTGATGGTATAAAAGGCTTCATACCACCTGCAATTGCAGACATCAGTGATTAGTATGCAGAAGTGTATGCAAATGCCCTGTACAAACAATTAAGTGACTGCATAAATTATGCAGTATCTGACTGGGTCAAAACCAGGTCTTCCTGTACTTCTGGTGGACTTTAAGTGTAAATAGATTATATAACAAGAGGAAGAAACTGTTGTCCAAAAGCAACAGGGATATCATTCTGCAGAGGAAGAGCTCCCTCTTAAGCCTAAACAAGAAAATCAGAAATCTTGTAAAATCTTCTAAAGCAAATTATGAAACTAAAATCTCATCCCTAGCCAAGGATAATCATAAGGCATTCTTTAACTATGTCCAAAGTCTAAAAGGGAATGCCCAGCTACGTGCCAAACTGGTTGTAGATGGGATCACTCATACTACACTGGAAGATATCGCCAACCTGCTAGCTGACAGATTCAGAACAAACACCCTCCCTATCCCCACCTACCATATTCCAAAGTATGCCTAACACCAGCCCTCTGCTTAGTATCTCTAGAGAACAGGTCATCTCTGCTCTCACCAAGGCCAATAACATGGCCTCAGTGGGAGCAGATAATATCCCAAGTTGTTTACTAAATAATCTAAAACAAGACCTAAGTAGAGTGTGTGTTGCACCTTTAAGAACCATTCCAGTCAGTGGGCACATGCATATAAGTACTGAGCTAGTGCAAACATAGGTTCATAGGTTCATAGGTGTTTACTAGGCCAATGACCACAAGGGCCATTTTAAGCCTAGCCCTGCATCCCAAATCTCTGACAAGTTCTAATACCCTGGATAAGTGTAAGCAAGTGCCTGGTAGATGAACCATTTACAAGTTACCTGTGTCCATTAGAAAGAACTGCCAAACCAGGAATGAATTTTAAGAAAAAGTGCACAACCTATCTATATAAAACTAAGTTCTACATTGTTGTAGATTCATTAAAGTATTTAGTTAACTGGCTCTTATTCACTTCCAGTAATTTGAAACTTTTTTTACTGAGCTACAGACTTCTCATCTGACACAGAGCATATATTGCTTAAATAAAATTATTCATTACATTGTGGTCTCTCATTTTTAAAACCCCCTTGAAAATTATTTTTGTGTAAGCATTAGATTAAGCCAAGAGCATTAATCCAGCTGGATCCATAGTTGTGTGTTTTAAGTTAACAGATTATGGAGGTTTTCTGGAGGTGAGTTTGAGGGCTTTCATTAAACAAAAGTCTTGTAAAATGTCACAGATTCAAATGGAGAGGACAAGAAAACTGTATAAAGGATCAACCTGCTAAACTTTAGTGGCAGCATGTAACACAAAAGGTGGAAACAGGCATTTAAAAACTGTCATATAGAACAGTAGTGTAAAATCTTACCATAACGATAGAGGTCCTTCTCTTCCATGTTGCATGATTCTTGAGTGCCATTTTGAGTGAGCAGGCAGAATGAAAGCATGTATGTGTGTAGCAGTCAGTCAGTTAGTTCATTTAAATTTTAATGTTTCAGTTATCCATCCTGATGTGTTTGTATGTAATAAACTACTTGAACGAACACCCAAGCCTCATCGTCTTATCTGAATACACAACATGAGTGACATGGTGTCAGAATGGGATCCGAAGTCAAGACTATGAGGCGCGCAGTCAGTATACATGAGTGGATCATCCGAAGCTCAAATAGGTCAGAAACGAATTTCCAGGTACTTAAAGTCATTAAACGATTTTATACTCAACGAATATAAAACAAAGCATTCAAAATGTTCAAAACAAATTTCTAATTAAACAAAATGTTTGAAATTGTGGCATATTGATAAAAATATTCAAAATACTTATGAAAATGCTTAAATTAACTTCCAAATTGCATAAAATATATAAAAAAGGGGAATGACCATTTTGTTTTTGCAATGTACTACTTTTTTGCATTAACTTAAAGCTATTTGAAGTATCCAAAGTGTAGAAAGTGTTGGCAATTGTGTGCAGTATTACAGTACAGTTATTTCACAAATTACAGTCATTTCAAAGAGATTATTGTGCATTTAAATATTATTACAAGTACCTGGTGTGTGTATGTTTGTACATAATTACAAGGGCCAAGTTTGTACTATGTGTAAAAGTGATTTGCTGGCTTGGCAGAAGGATTTAGTAAACCTGGTCCACTTGTGTTTGATAATAATGTTGCAAACAATTGGAGAATGTTTGAACAAGACTATGATATTTTTTATACAGGCTGCTTTTTCTGACAAAGATACACATACAAAGGCATTTATTCTGCTTAATCTAGCTGGTGCAGAAGCCATTGAAAGAGCGCATTGATTTGTGTATGCACTTGCTGTGTTTCCGGGGGAGGGAGAAGACAGCCATATTGTGGTACTGGCTGAAATGTGTGAAGACCCTGAGTGCTTCAAATGTAAATTTAGGGAAATTTGCAACCCCCAAATGAATATTACAATGGAATGACACTTATTTTTCACAAGAGATCAAAAGCCTGGTGAAACTTTTGCTGCACATATAACCAACTTGAGAAATAAGGCTAAAACATACAGATTTGGTGATCTTAGAGGTGAGTTAATAAAAGACAGGCTTGTGTGCAGTATTAAAGATGATGCAGTGAGAAAGATTTTGCTTCAAGACAGAGATTTAACTTTAAGTAAGACCATAGAGATTTGTCAGATATATGAGCTTATAGAAAAGCATATGGATATGTTTACAAATGAGAAAAGCATGCTAGCAGCTTCTTCCAGTGCTAATGCTGATAGCATGCAGCACAAGATTAAACAATACAGGCCTAATGGTGGGGTTTCTATGAAACCCAGAGCAGCTTCAGTAAGACCCAGCACAAGCTCAGTAAAACATAGGGGTGACTCAGCAAAACCTGTGGCAAACCTCATAGTCAACTGTCATAATTGTGGAAGTACTCACCAGTACAAACAACAAAAGTGCTTAGCTTTTGGTCAGCAGTGCCACAAATGTGAAAAGGCTTTATAAATCTACAGGGGCACATTATTTTATTAAAAGGCAGCATTCAAAGAGGCAAATTGATCAATTATAAAGCTGTGCACCTACTTTTTATGTTGATGGTGTGTCTGTGCTTGGTGAAACAGTCAGTGCAGTAGATTTTTAGGCAAAGAATGAAGTATTTTGTACTGTTCGGATCATTGGGAGACCCATAGAGCTCAAAGTAGATACTGTTTCAAAGTGAAATGTTATGTCAGCATGAATATTTACTAGAGTAAAAGCTAGAGAACCACTTGATTTGGCAAAGTATGCAAAGCTTGTTGCTTATGGTGGTGAAGAAATTTAAACTGAAGGCTCCTTAGTGCTTTCATGTTACTTTGTTGGGAACAGCTTTGACTTGCAATTTTATGTAGTCAAGAGTCATTGTTAGACCTCAAAGACAGTTTAAAAATGGGACTGCTTTCATTTAATAAAGACGTTCACCATGAAAGCATGAATAATTAACAACTCAAATTTCACCCAAACTGCTTTTTCTGTCTATACTGATATTTTTGAAAACAAAACTAGGCAAACTTCCAGCTGTGTATTCCATGAAGTTAGATCATGAGGTAAGCCCAGTCATTAGACCAGCACAGAAAGTTCCAGTAGCTATGCAGAACAGAGTGAAAGCAGAGATAGACAGAATAGTGCAAATAGGAGTAATCTGTCCAGTAGAAGAACCAACTGAATGGGTATCTTCCATGGTAGTAGCTCATAAGAAAAGCTCAGATGATATTAGAATATGTATTCATCCAAGAGATTTGAACAACGCACTAAAATGACATCTTCCAATGTGTGCAGTTGAAGAAGTTGCTGCCTTCATGCCAAATGCTACTGTTTTTTTCTTAGATGCAAAAGTTCATTTTGGCTGAGTTTGCTTGATCGAAAATCTTCATTGCTAACCACTTTCAGTACACCATTTGGAGGGGACAGATTTTTGATAATGCCATTTGGAATAAATTCTTCCAGTGAAGTCTTTCAATGTGCAATGGAACAAATCTTTTCTGGGTATCCATGTGCTGTAACAGTAGATGATATTCTTGTAGGAGGCAATGGTGAACTTGAACATGATAGAAACCTCAGGAAAGTTCTGGGACATGCTCATGAGGTGAACCTTAAGATGAATCCTCAGAAATGTAAATTCAGGTTGAAAGAATTTACTTGTGTGGGTCATTTGCTTACCAGTTCAGGCTTATGACCGGATCCTTCTAAGCAAACAGCAATTCTTGAGATGCCAGCTCCAGACAATGTCCAAGCCTTATGTTTTCTTGGTATGGTCAACTATTTGGGCAGGTTAGTTCCAGATATGTCAACTTTCAGCACCATTAAGAGAGTTGACATGCAAATATGTTAATGGTCCTGGTCAGAACAATACCAAAGAGCATTTGATGTCCTGAAACAGAAAATTGCCAGCCTACCCACTTTAAGATATTATGATGTTCACAAACCAGTCACTCTTTCCTGTGATGATTTAAAGTTTGGTCTTGATGCACTCATTTTTCAAGAGAGCAGACCAGTAGCCTATGCATCAACAGCTCTAACCTAAACCAAGATGCAATATGCTCAAATAGAGAAAGAGCTCTTGGCAATTGTGTTTGCATTTTTGAGAAACTGACCACCAATCTTTGGTCACTATTCTAAAAAAGTCAATCCGCACAGCTCCTGCCAGATTGCAATGCATGATGCTCAAGTTGCAGAAGTACAATTTCAAACTTGTTTACACAAAAGGCAAACCTCTTTATCTTGCAGGTCTATATTAGTTGATCAAATGTTTAGTTAATCAAATAACTAAACGTCGATCTCTAATAATCGAATACACAAAACCGCGAATGGCAGTTTCCACTCAGGGAAATAAGTCATTTGGCTGTTGTGCGGAGTTTGTCCTTTCTTCAATGTGGACCAGTGTTGGAGTTGGTATATTTAGTTGGGGGGGGGTGTGGGGTTGAAGCCCCCGACTTCATTTGTGTTTTTTTTTTTCCATTGGGCAACGGCATTGTTTCCCTGAGTGGAAACTGCCGTTCGATGTTTTCTGTGTGCGATTATTAGTGATTGACGTTTAGTTATTCGCTTAACTAAACATTCGATCATCTGATATAGACCCTATCTTGCTGATACTTCAACTAGATCACCCAGCAAAAACACTGAACAGCATGAGAATGAGAAACCTGATTTTGAAATCATGGAAGTGAGAAATGTTTCTTCCACACGTCTTGATGAGTTTAGAACTCATACAACTTCAGATCCAGTTCTTCAGAAGCTCAGCCACTTTATCAGTCAAGGATGGCCATCAAAACAATCTTGTTTACCAGTGGATATCCAGCAGTATTTTCCTTACAGAGATGATATTTTGATGGACAATGGTATCATCATGAAAAGTCTGAAAGTGATTGTTTCAAAATCCTTGCAACAAGAGTATATTAAAATATTGCATTGTGTCCACCTAGGAAATGATTCTAGCAAAAGAAGGATGAGAGATCTAGTATTTTGGCCTTCTGTGTCAAAGGATATTGAGAAGGAAATCTCTTCTTGTTCTATTTGTAATAGTAATAAACTGCATCAACAAAAAGATCCACTTCAGGTAAGCCAGATTCTTAAACTACCTTGGTCGACAGTAGCTACAGATATTTTTGAGTGGAATGGTCAACGTTACTTGGTGTTAAAAGAGTCTTATTCAGATTGGTTCTGCATTGACCTGCTTCCCAATCTAACATCCAGTACTGTCATTACAAAGTTGAATAGACATTTTTCTGTCCATGGTAGTCCGCACAAAGTAATTTTTGACAATGGTGCACAGTTTACGAGTCAGCAGTTCAAAGGATTTGCTAAAACATGGGACTTTTTCATGTTACTAGTATTCCTGAATACTCGCAATAAAATGGCTTGGCTGAACATGCAGTTCAAAGTGTAAAACAGCTAGAGACATCCTAATAAGACAATACTGATGTTTATGTAGATCAGAGTGTGTGTTGTACCTTTAAGAACCATTCCATCAGTGGGCATGTACATATACGAAAACCAAATAAGTTATCCTAAACCTAATTTTCAAACACACTACAATACACGTAAAGTGATTAGGAATAACAATTCAAAGAAAGTACATTATAGGCAAGAGTCAAGGGAGGAATATGGAAGGAATACAGTATGTTATGACAATGATTTTCCCCCCATACAGAATAGAGAAGGTATACAAGATGGTAATTACCAATACAGAGAAAATTTTCAGAATTGGGGGGGGAAAGGGTGGCAGGGGAGATTTTATTAGATACCCCGAGCCCAAAGACCAAATCAATTGTACTTGACAACATACTAAGTAATACTGTCAAACACACCCACGATAATTTTACCATTTACAATTTTAGTTCACTTGAGTTAAATCCAAACCACTTTTCATTATTAAGTAAAGGACTAAAGTATATACCCAGGAGTAGAGGGGATTTCACTCGTACAATTCTAGATGTCAAATTATTTATAAGAAAGATCAATTTGGAAGTAATGGCTTCCAGGATGGGTTTCAATAGGGAGGGAGGGGGTGAGAATTTATTGAGAAGAAAGTCCATCTATAACCCACCATTAATCCCTCAAATAAAAAACTTTGAAAACATTATGATTGATTTAGTAAAGACAAAACATAATAATAGTTGGGTACAATATAATTTGAGTAAAGAAGAAAATGAAATCTTAAAAGAATTAAGTAGGAATACATCATTGAGGGTTATGAAACCTGATAAGGGTGGGGGGATAGTTTTTATGGACAAAATTTTGTACGAAGGAAAGATGAATACTATTCTAAGGGATGAAACGAAATATACTGGGGTTTCATTAAATGAAATTAATGTAGCATACCATAGGGTTGACTCTATTCTAGAGGACTTAATGTTAGAAAAAATAATAGATGATAAAACTTTCAAGTATTTAGAAGTTAAGAAACCTAGGGTAGCTACAATATTCGGAATACCGAAAATCCATAAGGATATGGTAGACCCACCCCTCAGACCCATTGTTTCGGCTGAGGGCTCCAAAACTGTACCCCTAGCAAAGTTTGTTGACTATAAGACAAAACATATTTGGGTCAATAACAAGCAAATTCTCAAAGACTCTTGGAATTTTTTGGGGGAATTAAACCAAGACAAGTTTAGGGATGATATTAGGTTCATTACAATAGATGTCATTGATTTATTTGGAAGTATACCACATGTTGAAGGTATGAAATTATTTGAAGAATCTGTGTTTGAAGATACGAGTTTGAGTCTCAATGATAAGGCAGCGAGTGTGATATTAATGGACACGGTATTAAAATATAATTTTATTATGTTCAACTGTGAATATTATCAACAAAAAACAGGGGTGTCCATGGGGGCCGCTTGTGCCCCCACATATGCTAACATCGTACTTTCCAAATGGGAAGAACAGTGCATCCTCAATTGTAAGTTCAAGGAACAATGGATTTTATACCACAGGTTCCTGGACGATATTGTTATATTTTGGATTGGGAGTGACGAAAGTTTTATGGAATTTTTTGAGTATATTAATCACACTACAAAGTTTTTGAAATTCACTTATACTATCAACACAGAATCTTTAAAATACCTCGACGTAGAAATATATAAAAGAAATGGAAAATTCGAGAGTAAGGTATATAGGAAGGAGACCTACGTCAATTCATACCTACATTACAATAGTGCTCACCCCATACATAGCAAGAAGAACATTGTCAAAGGACAATTTGTTAGGGGTTCTCGAATGACATCTAATGACTCCGATTTTCAGGTGGAATGTAACTTATTACAAAAAATGTTCAAAGAACGAGGCTACCCAGAGGAGTTCATTAATACACTTAGAGATGAGGTAGAAAAGGGAAGACTGGGTAGATTTGAACCCTTAATAGGTAAGGGGAATCAAAATAAAACTGAATCAGTGGGTCACAGAGAAATAGACAAAAAGAAAAATGATCAAAAAGGCTACAGGAGAAGTTTAGTTTTGGATTATAATAGTTCGAATACAAGGTTATATGAATTTTTTAAAAAAGAATGGAAAAAATTTAGCATTTTAACAGACATAGATGAGATACCTAAAATGGAACCTGGGATAGTATTCAAAAATCCACCAAACATAGGTAAAATTTTGGAAAGGGGAAATAATAATACCAGGGATAATGGTACAAGAAGATGTGGGACTTATAAATGTGGAAGATGCCCACAGTGCCCGTACATTACTAATAAAGCAGAAATATATATAGACAGTCGAAAGAGAAGGATTAATAGTAGGACTTATTATAATTGTGATAGTAGGGGAGTTGTGTACATAGCAATATGTCAGATATGTCAGTCATTCTACGTTGGAAAGACGGAGAGATGCTTGAAACGTAGAATTTATGAACACAACTATGACATCTCTAAGGCTAAAAATACTAATGCACTTTACAAACATAGTAATGTATGTCCCGAGGCCAAATATGAATTTTTTGTATTAGATCAGGTTAAACCTGACAAAAGGGGAGGCCTTTGGGAGGAAATTTTGGAGAACCAGGAACTATGGTGGCAGGTGCATTTGGACTCTAACACCAGTCCAGGTTTAAATGAATATTTGTCCATAACACCCCTACTTAAATTAAGAGCTAACAAAATATAAAGTAGTTCATAGTATGGACACTAGATGGCATTAACACAGGATGAAACATCCGTTCCATTCAATAGAAATATAAGTGATGAACATAAAGTAACAAAGATTTTTAACATTTATTATATATATTTATTTATTTATTTATAATACATATCTATTTATTCATTATTAATCATAGATAGAAGCTAGTTTTTAACAGTAGTACACATCTACATAAATAACATTTTTAATTCATGGCACTAAGCACTTTAACATGAAAAGAATTAATATTAATGATTTTTAGGTAGGGATTGGTGTGTTTGAACTGAGAATAATTGATTCATTGACCAATGGAATTGTTTACTAATTAATTGTTTTAGTATTTAAATGTGTGTATTAAATTTATATCTTTGTCTGATGAAGTCTTCAGTGACGAAAACGCAGAATTTGTATTGTATGTAAGAGCGTTTATGGGCTGGCATTGCTACCAGGTGCAGCATGGTTTTTAAACTTTGGAATAAACCTTACTGGAACATTTAACAGCGTGTCCTAGCACTACTTTTGGACTTTACAGTGTTTATTAGTGCTGTGTTCGTTTTTCACAGTTCATGTACATATAAGTACTGAGCACGTGCAAGTAAGAATGCCATTTTGAGTTAACAGAACAGCCAAAATGAAAGCATATATGTGTGTAGCAGTTAATTAGTTAGTCCATTTAAGTATAATGTTTCAGTAATCCATCCTGATTTGTTTGTATGTAATTAACTACTTAAATGAACACCCAAGCCTCATCGTCTTATTTGAATACACAAGATGAGCAACAACCTAGTTGAACCACTTGGTCTTCTCTTTAATTATAGCATGAGAACTGGCTATGTTACTGCAGAATAGAGAACAGCAACAGTAATCCCCCTGCACAAAGGGGGGAGGGGCACATCAACTGACCCTGGGAACTACAGACCAGTAAGTCAAACCAGCCTCATCTCAAGGCCATGGAAAGAATTATCATGGAACTTATCAACAAGGACATAGGCAACCTCCATACACTGGACCAAACCCAGTTTGTGTTTGTTAAGGGTAGATCATGCCTAGACTGTGTGTATTAATTTCTACTGCTTTTGGTGCTCTGCCTTCAGTGCTGATAATTTCATGTTTACAGTGAGAGTTATGGATAAATAATTATAATGCACTACCTAAAACTGTATGTCTTTTCATGTTCATAATTGCTTTAATTCACCAGTACTGTCTAAAACTGTATGCTGTGTGACTTGTATTATTGTTTTTTTAGCCGACCTGCTCCTATTAGCTACCTATTACAGAAATACACCATATTTCACTTTATCAATATACCAAAGCACTTGTCGGTCTATATATGGAAATCCTACTTTGTTATTAATGAGAGCAGTTTACTTGGAGTTACCTGTCTGAGTTTCTAAAAGTGTATACGGCCAATCGCTAACTTTTATTTACATCGCACCAGTCTATATCATTTAGAGCCACAATATATGCATGACAGTCTATTAGCATCTACTGCCCTAGCTACAAATTATGTACTTATTTTATCATAGCCTCTGCTATTATACATGTTAAACTGTTTTCCTAATACTTAATTTACTACAGATATTTAGATTTCACTTGTTAAGTGCTGTTTGACTTGTTGTGTTCATCCTCTTGTTTTAATCTCACTACTGTCCTTTACCACCACTATTCCAGCTACTCATCTCTGCCCTCTTTACTGGTTCCCCCTACCTTCTCTGCACTGTTATCCCCTTTCTACTGTAGAACTGACTTGCAGCTATGTAAATCGCTCTGTTATATAAAGCAACTACTGACTCCTGTTTGTTTTTTATTTCTACTCATAGCTCTCTACCTAAAATCTGGGCATAGGAATAAGAAAACCACTTGCTGTTATTTACAGATTGTTGATCTGACACACCCCTCGGCACGGTAATAGTGCACTCTCTGCAAAACCCAAAGAAAAGTTTACTTTTCTTGAACCAAACAGTTACATTCCTGCTGTCTCAACATTGAATGTATTAAAAAGTAGGGATTACACTGATTCCCTTATAGTTCAGTGCTTAGTTAAGCTGTGTTTTCTTTTCTGGGAGGCACCCAGCAAGAGGAATCACCCCATCTCCAGCTTTAAACAAGACTACTCTTTATTATACCTTCTAATTGGCAAAACCCTCTCAATGAATTAACTCCTCTATGGAACCCCCTCAATCATCCATTGGATTACCTACTGTAGCCTTAGCCCATACTCTTAACACACACACACACACACACACACACACACACACACACACACACACACACACACACACACACAAAGAAAATTATCTTAATGAATCCACTTTTTTTTCCTGTAGGACAAATTTGCGAGTTCCGTTCTGTACCATTAATTTTTCTTACCTTGAACTCCTTTTCTCATTATTTTTCTTTAGAACTCACATTCATGGGATTAGCCTGCTCCATTCCACCCTTGCTCCCTAACCTACCCCCAAATCCCACCACCCCCACTTACTCTACATTTATACTGTAACCCCTGATTTGCCCCTCCTCTTCTACACCACCTCTCCATCCTCACTCTTTCCAATTAAGCTGACACTCTCTGCAGTCCTACTTCTCTTCCTCTATTTACTCCTACTTATCAAAAACACTCTCTAAGATACAACTACACTCACCTGCTCTCCTTCTACCTCCCACAATACTTCACACCCTCACTCTAAATCTGAAATACTCTATTCTCCACTTTTCTAATCCATCCTCTCCCCTTCCACTGCCACCTTACTGAATTTTCATCCACACAGCTACCCACCTCTCTTCCCTACTCAACATCTCTTCAGCTTCCTTTACTTATATTCCCTCTCCCTCCTGGAGCATGCCTCTCATCTATATCTTCACTCCTTTCCTTATACTTCTCTGCCACCTCTCCTCCTGTCACACTGAATTAGCTCTTATAAACATAACACCCACTCTTACTCACCCATTGATACACTTGGAAACTCCCTATACCACGCGTTCCCAAACTGTGTGCCGCGGCATCCTGGGGAGCCGAGGCTTCTTCACAGGGGTGCCACGGAGCTTAGCAGCTGATTGTCAGGTAAGTGAATGCCTATATAAGTGTGTGTGTGTCTGTCTGTGTGTGAGTGAATACGTGCATGAAAGCAAAAGAGTCTGTGTGTGTGTGTGTGTGTGTGTGTGTGTGTGTGTGTGTGTGTGTGTGTGTGTGTGTGTGTGTGTGTGTGTGTGTGTGTGTGAGATCGGGAGAGTGAGAGTGATGTGTGAGTGAATGCAGGAATGAATGAAGAAGTGGCTGTGTGTGTGAGATTGGGAGAGTGAGAGCGATGTGTGAATGAATGCAGGCATGAATGAAAAAGTGGGTGTCTGTGTGTGAGATCGGAAGAGTGAGAGCGATGTGTGAGTGAATGCAGGAATGAATGAAGAAGTGGCTGTGTGTGTGTGTGTGTGTGTGTGTGTGTGTGTGTGTGTGTGTGTGTGTGTGTGTGTGTGTGATTGGGAGAGTGAGAGCGATGTGTGAATGAATGCATGTATGAATGAGGAAGTGACTGTGTGTGTGGTTGATCAGGAGACAGTGAGAGCGATGTGTGAGTAAATGCAGGTATGAATGAGGAAGTGACTTCGTGTGTGTTTGATCAGGAGAGAGAGAGAGAGAGCGAGAGATCGATGTGTGAGTGAATGCAGGCATGAATGAGGAAGTGACTGTGTGTGTGTTTGATCGGGAGAGAGGGAGGGAGCGATGTGTGAGTGAATGCAGGTATGAATGAGGAAGTGACTATGTGTGTGTTTGATCGGGAGAGAGAGGGAGAGCGATGTGTGAGTGAATGCAGATATGAATGAGGAAGTGACTGTGTGTGTGTGTGTGTGTGTGTGTGTGTGTGTGTGTGTGTGTGTGTGTGTGTGATTGAATGTCCAGATTTTTGCCTCATATTTTTGGTGTGTTCCTCCTAAAATCTGTACTTTTCTGGCAAATAGTTGAGGATTGAAGTCATTAAATAATGACAAACATTTGAGTTTAAGACTCCACATCCTTCAGAGAATTCATGCTAATGCAAAACTTATTATTCTATCAACTTTCTAAGTTTCTAAGAGCAATATTTAAAATCTGTCCCTATTTGCTCCCCATCAATTTAGGCTTTGTCCAGATTTTTTGCTCTAAAAATCTGGACAAAGCCTAAAATGATGGGGGGACAAATAGGGACAGATTTTAAATATTGCTGTTACAAACTTAGAAAGTTGCTAGAATAATAGGTTTTGCATTAGCATCTGAAGGATGTGGAGTCTTAAACTCAAATGTTTGTCATTATTTAAGGACTTCAATCCTCAACTATTTTCCAGAAAAGTATAGATTTTAGGAGGAACACACCAAAAATATGAGGCAAAAATCTGGACATTCTGAGAAAACCTATGCAGTTGAGAGGTCTGAATCACACACACACACACAGACACACACACACACACACACACACACACACACACACACACACACACACACACACACACACACACACACACAGTCACTTCTTCATTCATACCTGCATTCACTCACACATCGCTCTCACTCTCCCGATCTCACACCAACATGCCACACACCCACTTACGGATTCATTCATGCATCCCTCTCACTCTTCCGATCTCACACATACACACACAGCCACTTACTCATTCATTTAGAGACATACACAGCCACTTCTTCATTCATTCCTGCATTCACTCAAACTCGCCGCAAACTAATCAGCTTAACTTCAAAATATACCGTGAACTGTTCATGGTTTATTTTGCAGCTAAGCTTATTAGTTTGTGGTGCCCCTGTGAGGAAGCCACAGCTCCCCAGGGTGCCACAGCACACACTTTGGGAACCCCTAAAATATGTACTTTATGCATGCGGTGGGGGGGTGCCTTTGGAGAACCTGGATTCAGCAAGGGAGCCGAGAATCAAAAAAGTTTGGGAACCACTGCCCTACACTATCCCTATAACACCATATCTATTTAACACATATAACCCAGTCTTATATAAGATCAAACTAATCTTCCACCCATTACAATGCCTCAACGTTAGGCCTAAATACTACACCTACAGCTTTAAGATTCACACACTATTACACATTACAAAATGTATATTCTTATCAGGAGATATTCACCTCAATCCTGGTACCCCCTGCTCCCCCTCTCAAGGCACCACTCACACACACCCACCTCTGCCTCACCCCAATTCTTCTATCAAATCTTAACCATTTACTCATTAAATATTTGCAGCCTTCTCAACAAAATCAGTGAATTTCATGCCTGGTTGGCTCATTACTTACCAAACCTAATAATGCTCACAGAAACCTGGAATAAACCCCACATCTCTGACAACATTGTACTTCCCCCAGGTTATAATATCTTCTGCTTGGACAGAGCCAGTAAGAGGTGCAGCTATATTCAGATCAACTTTACTTATCCCCTCTGTCCATTCCTCTCCCCAACTTACACTCTGCTGAACTTCCAATAGTAGACTGCAAACTAAACAATCACATGAAATAGTGATTGCTGAACTGTATATCCCCACAGGTAATAGCATCTCCATTCTTGAATATATTCTCTCCTGAATCACCCACTACATCACATATGAAACAATATTCTTGGGTGATGTCAACACTGATTTGCAGACCTTAACCACTGACCCCCCAAACTTGAGTATTAATCTCCATGGCTTCACCTAAATTATTTCAACCGCTACCTACTACAGCAAGCCAACCAACTCCAACTCCATCCTAGATTGGACCCCAGTATCCAAGTCAAACCTGCAACACAACCCCCAAAACTCTGCCTGATGTTCTAAGTGCCCAGCTTCCCATTTCCATTCAAAGGTACTCTCCACAACAAATTAGACTTCATAAATACGAGGAGTGCCATAGTCTCACTAATTTCAACCCTGATGAGTTCAACAATAGACTATCCTCCAGTAACTGGTCCTTCCTCTTAATCCTATCAATTTATGATGTTGTACACAAATTCAACAGCATTTTTTTGACATTCTGAATTCTCTTGCTCACCTTAGAAAAATCAGAGTGAAATCCCTCTTCACACCTTGGCTTTCTCAGTCTACATGCTCTCTTATGCAGAAGAGGGATAATGCTTGGAAAAACTGGTTAAAATCTAAATTCCCCCATCCACCTCCAATCCTATAAAGAACCCTGTAACCTCACTAAAAATGTCAATAATGACAAAAAACCTTTACCTAAAGCCTAACACAAACCCTAATAACAATCCAAAAAAATTCTGGAACACCATTAACAAAATTCTCTACCTAGGCAACCCCAGTACACCTAACCCCTGCTTTAACAACTCTCCCCCCAAAACAACCTCAATTCTCAACTCATATTTCATTGACTCCAACAAACTTATCAAGAATAGTCTTACTAATGAACTCACAATTCCTCCCTCTCCCTCAAGTCATTAAGCTACCTTTTTTTCTCAAACCTGTTCCCACTGCCTCCATATGATCATTATTAAACAAACTAAAGCCATGCTCTCAGTCAGCAGAAAATCTACCACCAGCATTCCTGAAGCTAGCTGGTAACTCTATAGCCTACCCTGTATCCACCCTCATCAACCATTCCATTCAAGAATCTATAGTCCCCTCTGTCTGGAAACAATTCTGCACTATACCAATCCACAAAGGAGGCCAATCCACAGACCTCTCTAACTATAGGTCCATAGCCATTCTGCCCCCACTTTCTAAGATACTAGAAAAATGCATTCACAAACAGCTCCTTGAATATTGTGTACAAGAAAATGTACTCACACCTACCCAACATAGCTTCCTTCCTAACTATAGCACATCCACTGCTCTTATCTCCTTCACACATACTATCTCTCAAGCCAGGGTCAGCAATAAACTTGTATCCAGTCTATTTTTGGACCTCTCCAAATCATTTGACACTGTACCTCACCCCAAGCTCATCACTAAAATGTCTGTTCTAGGTCTCTCTAATCCTACCCTTAAATAGTTCTCTAGTTACCTTACCAACAGACAGCACCCTGTCAAACAGCTCTCCTCCTTTTCACCCTTCCTACCTATTAATACTGGTGTACCCCAAGGATCCATTCTTGGACCCCTACTATTTAGCATCCATAAACTGCCTTCATACTTCCTACTCCCAGTCTTGTCTCATTCAATATGCAGATGATTCCACTATCATCTGCATTTCTGATAGTCTTTCACACTTTAACCTAAAACTCCTTCCACTTTGTTGAAAGATGGCTAACTGACAATCAACTTGTACTTAATCCTCAAAAAACTAAACTTCTCTTGTTCCTCCCCAAATCTCTTTCTCATCTCAAATCTCCATTTTCTATCACATCCCTTGATAACACTGCAATTAACATAGAAACCCAAACCAAGCTCTTGGGTGCTATCACTGATGCTCAACTAAAATTCGATCTACACATCCAAAATTGCATAAAAGACCCACCATAAACTAGGCCTGCTTTATAGAAACAAAAAATTCCTCACAAAGGATTCTAGACTTTCCCTTGACCATGCCTATCTTCGTCCCAGTCTACTATATGCTCCACCCATCTTAACCAACCTACAATTCTCTCTTAAGTCTAAACCTGAACTTATCTATAACAAAGTCACTTGGTTCACTGCAAATCATCCCTACAACTCACATCACTGCCTCTCACTCCAATCCATAAACTAGCTTAAACTCCCACACCACCTCCTACTACTTCAACTACTCATTACTCACTCAGTTATCAACAAACCTACCTCCTGCCCTGCTATCTCACCCCTCATCTTCTTTTATACTCACTCATGTTGCAGTGCTTACCAGCTTCTCCTGGAAATCTACAAGCCCAAAATAAAAGTTGGTGAACATCTCTACAGCTACCCTGTTGCCTTAGCTTGGAACACATTTCCTCTGTCCATCAGAATGATTTCCAATACCCTCAACTTCAAAAATGCCTTAAAAGAATGTCTACTGAACTCATGGATCTACTCCTGCCAAACCCCAACCTAACTCTAATTCCACTAAGTCTTCCTACCCACATTCTCTTTATTTTTTTGTACAAAAAAAAAAAAAAAACTGGAACGGTTTGCAAAAACATAATCTACCATTATAATGTGCCCCTCTCAATCTGTTACACCCCCTTCAACTCTTTACTTAAAAGTATTCTTACTCCATATTTTCTTCCTCAAGAACATGCCCATTTATTTTATTTTTCTGTAAACGCATTCTGTGATTCTCTAAGCATTATTATTTACTTACAGATATTTTTTATATTCATGTAATTCATTGCTTGTAAATAGAACTATTTTGTACTGAATGTGAAATTTCATTGGAATGTCTAATTTTCTTGCCCATTTAATGTCTGTCTTGTTATCTGAAGCTTTCTGTACTTTATGTTATTTCTGTTTATACATTTTTTTCTGTAGTAAAGATTTTTTCCCCGGGCCTACCCTAAAAATGGGCTCATGCTCAGACATACCCGGTTAACAAATGTCAAAGTAAAATAAAAAATAAAAATCATGCTTATTAAACCTACCAGACTTCTTTGAGAATTTCACCAAAGCCATGGACAAAGTTAAGACAGTGCACATAGCCTATCTCATCCTTGCCAAGGCTTTCAACACAATTCCCCACTCTGGCATCATTGAGAACTCTTCCAGATAGGGATTAACCCTTATGTTACTAGATGGGTAGCCAATTGGCTCACCAACAAAGCACACTCTGTCAAAACTGGTGACTTCACCTCCACCAGGATACCCATTACCAGTGGAGTACCACAGGTGTCTGTGCTGAGTCCCTTACTGTTTGGCAGCTATTCCTTGGAAGTCCAGTCCAAACCAGATGGCCTTTGGCTCATCAAGTTCGCTGATGATTGCAAACTCGGAACAATCATTGAGTCCCCCAATAATGTCAACATATTAAAAGAAGGGCTAACACAAACAAATGTTTGGTGACAAAGCCATGATCTAAAACTAAAATGCAAAAAAATGCATTATTATTCCCTTGCCAAAATGGAATTCCCTACAAATTAGAGTATTGATAGCACCCCCCTGAGCTCCAACCCAGTGGTGCGAGACTTGGGAAAAGAAGTTGATAGCAATCTGAACTTTGACCACCAAGTTTGTACAGTGGTAAGGAAAGCCTTCTACATGGGGCACCTCATAAGCAAGGTAATAGCATCCAGGTCAAGGGATGTTATAACTCCACTGTATTCTGCCCTCATCAGACCACTAATAAGAGTATAATGACCAAATATATGAGGCAAAATCAATGACAGTTAAAAGTTTCCAAGGGAAAAAAATAACCACCACAAATCACAATCTTGGAAGTAGTCAAAACCTCGTTAACAAGAAAATACATTCTAATAAAATAGCATGGGGAAGAGGTCAGAAATGTAACTATCAGTAAATTAATTTATTAGTTCAATAAAATACAGCACAGCATGTGTTTCTTGTATTTTATTGAATAATTAAACCCTTTTTTTCATGCTGTTTTTACTTTATTCATCACATACTTAGAAGGTACTGCTTTTAGAGTCTGACAGGATGTGGATACCTTTCACAAATGAATGATGTTTCAAAGAACAAATAAGTTCCATGAAGCCTGCCATTACCGAAGATGCAGCCAGTGGGCAGCTTTGTCGTAACATTACACCCAGAAGGCACAGTCAGATGAGAAGTAAGCAGATGTACATTGTCTGATATGATTTTCATATCCAGAAAGCCAGAAGCAACACTGATGTACTTAAAATAAAAAAAATCAGTCTTCACTGTGGGTTACTTTATTTAGTATGTCAGCTGACTGCAAACAAAGTGATCCTGTAAAGCTAAACACTTCATGGTCTGAGACCCCCAGCATTCCTATTTGAGAACATCAGTGCTAATGTTGTCTTGCTCTCTTGTTCTCTCAGTCTGTCTGTCTTTCCATATATTATATGACAGTATTTGCAGCTTGAAATCTGCTCACTATGGTGCAACCACAATGATCCATTTCTTGAGCTGGGCTGCAGTCAATGTGCTTTGGTTAACACGTGGGTCATTAAGATATCCCATCGATAACAGATTCCAAGGACACCTTCTGCCATTTTTCTTTATTGTTTTCCCCATACTTTGTGTACTGTGCATTGTGTTTATGAAAAATTATACAAACTCTGTGGAATGAATTATTCTTCATTAATTGTGGATGACAACACATGAAAATGGTATTGTTTCTGAACTTACTTAATCCTTAGTTTTTGTACTTTAATCATAATGTACTGAAATTCTTCAAAAACAGACATCATTTATGTCAGACATAGCCATTATTTTTATGTATTTTACAGTCATCAGTGCTCAGTTAGAAGTTTATGTCTGGAGACTAAGGTAAACATAAAATGAAAAACTTGCTTATTATAAAAGTAGTTATATATACAATAACAGTAAACCAGTTAAGAAATATAATTGTTCCAGGAGTGGTTCACTTCACCAATGTTAGACAATATTAGTATCTTTTGTGAAATACAAAGGATTCACTCTCAGACTTATATGGATACTTTCCTGAAAAAGAGTCTTATTCTTATTATTGTGTGCATGTGCTTCTGCTCATTTGTTTCAGATATACTTTTGTTCGTAGAAAAAAGATGACATAGTATAGCTATCCAGAAGAAAGGACTGCATTCTACAGGTAAAAAAGAATGTTAATTATGAAATGTGCAGTTGTGTAAGTTGAACTTACTATAACAGTAGATGTTCGAATGATCACTGCTGCAGTAGCCTAACCTATATGGGTTATATTTTGCCAAGAATATAACTCCCAGCCAGCTTCCAAAACTTCAGGGCACCTTCCATGCACCCAAACTGTCAAGCAGCTCAAGCTGAGCCGACTAAAAGATACATTTGGGTGTGAAGCCCTTCAGAGCTTTCCTGCCAGCAGAAAGAAGAAGGCTGAGCCCTGAAAGGACTATGCTAAGAACAATAAAACATAAATGTCCATAACCTGCATAAAAACGCATCAGAAACAAGGGGGGATGGAGAGAGGGAGCGGCTACTGCAACACTGATCATTCAAACATCTACTGTTATGGTACTATGTTCTTCATATTGATCACTACTGTAGTAGCCTTAGCTATATGGGTAGATTACCATAGTTAACCACATTTGGGAAATGGAAGGAGAAGAGTCCAAGAACCCCTATAGAATGGTCCTAACAAAGCTTGACCTGGACCTTGAGAAGGAATCAAGTTTAAAGTGCTTTATAAAAGTATGTACAGAGGACCAAGTAGCAGCTTCTAGAATATTTCTAGAATCCACCCCTTTCCAAAAAGCAATAGATGCACCCAAAGCCTTAGTAGACAGGGCCTTGGCCCAGTCTGGAATAGATTTGCTAGACAGCCATTTGAAAAAAGTCTGGTTTGACACAGGTTGTCCTTTCTTCTTACCTTCATAAGAAATATACAATTGATACTGAGATCTGAGAGATATAGTTCTGTGAAGATAGTACCTGAGTAGTCTTGGACAGCCAGGAATGGAGTATCCTTTCTCCCCCATTCTTAGATTCAGTAAAGAAAATGGAGAGATGGATAGTTCGACTTAAAGTAAACATGGATACTACTGTAGGCATAAAAGAAGGATTAGTTCTCAAAGAAACCCTGTCCATATGAAAATGAGGAAGGGATGACTCACCATTACAGTTTGCAACTCAGATTCAATTCTTGCAGATGTCAGTACAATCAGTAAAACTGTTTTCCATGTTAAGAATCTTAAGTCAGCCAGATTAGCTGGTTCAAATAGAGCAAGTGTTAGCTTCTCCAGTACAAAATTAAGATCCCAAGAGGGGCACCAGTTTACTTGGCGACCCCTTATGCAAACCCTTTTCAAGAACATTTTAACTTAAGACTCGCTTGAGTGATGGAAATCGATGGTCAGACATGCTGAAGTGGTCGATGAATGAGCCTTGATAGACTATTACAAAAGGCCATAGGATAGTAACTCACACAAATATTGTAAAACCAGAGAATAACTAGCTCTGAATAGGTGCAGGTTATGCCATTAGTACCATCTAGAAAACCTTTTCCATTTGCTAATATATAATTCTCTAGTAGCAGACTTTCTTGTAATTATAACCCTATCATCCAGACAGTCAACTGAAAATGACTGATGTTGGAGTCTATCAAACACCCCATGTTCTTGTGTAAGTAGATCCAATCTGTGAGGAAGTTTGTGGTAATTGCTCCTGGCCATTTCTGAATGAAGGAAGAACCATAGTTGCTTAGGCCAGAAGGAAGTTACCACAATGATTTTGGGGAATTCCTTCTGAATCTTCAGAAGTACTCTGGATATTAGTGGAAAGGATGTGAAAGTATACAGCAACATTACTGTCCAATGAAAAAGAAAAGGCAAATGTTTTCCAGGCCTTCTTGCATAGAGTCATGGAGCAGAATCTTGCCAGTTGATTGTTCAAAGAGGAGAGAGAAATTTCTGCTTGAGGAACTCCCCATAGATGGATCAACTCTTGGAAGACCCCCGATATAGTTTCTATTCATGAAGGTCTGCCCTGTTTCAGCACAGCTTGGCTGTCATGTGATTTTGTTCTGGTGGAATGCAGGATGCCTGTTGAGTGAGATTGTGCTGTGATACTGTAGCGCAAGCTAACATGGCTAGCCTGCAAAGGGAATATGACCTGGTTCCCACCTTGCTTGTTGATCTACCACAAGACTGTGGTATTGTCTGAAACCACTTTGAAGAAGTGCTGAGGGCCAAAGATGGTTTAGAGAATCGAATGCCTTGATCAAGTCAAGCATTTCCTATGTATTTAGGTGCTTGCATCTGTCCTTGGTGTCCCACACCCCTACACATTTTCCCTCCTGAAACTGCTCCCCAAACGATCTCCAAACATCTGTAGGGACTGACTGCTTTGAAGCAAGGATGGGGATGAGGACATCTGGTTTTAAGGATATCTGTTGTCTCCACCAAAATATTTCTCTTTGACAAACTTCAGCACTGGGATTTGAAAAGATGAAAGGTGTTGATGCTGGGATGAAAGTGATTTCAGATATCACTGAATCTTTCTCATGTGGAGTCTTGCCAGGGGTATCATGAGAATCATAGATGCCATGAGACCCAAAATCCTGAGGTATTCCTTCACAGTAACTGAAGTCTGAGTGGAAAACCTTAGAAACAGATGTAAATAAGGATCTAATTTTTCCTGTGGAAGAAAAGATCTTTGAAATTAGGTGTCTAGTTGATATCCGAGGAACACAATCCTGTGTGAGGGAGTCAAGAAATACTTTGACTGTTCTCATGGAATTGCAACTTGTGTAAGAGATCTTATACCCAATAGAGAAAGATTCCTGACACTTTGAAAAAGACTCTACAAAGGTAACCAAGTTGTCTGCATATGGAAACGCGTATACTGTGTAGCTTGCAATGAGCTATAACTGGAGATAGATATTTTGAGAACACTCTTCGTGCAGTGGAAAGTCCAAAGGTTAAGGGAGAGAACTGATAATGTGATCCAGACATACAAACCTTTAAGAAATGTCTGATGTCTGGATGAATAGTGATGTGAAAATAAACATCCTATAAGTCTGGTGTTACCAGGAAACTTCAAAGAGGAAGAAGATGTAACAGGTTGTGCAGTGACATCATTTTTAAAATAGAGCACTATCACAAACAGGTTTAGGAAAGAAAGATCCGGAACGGGTCTCCAAGTATTTTCTACCTTTGGCACTAGGAACATCCTTGAATAAAAACCCTTCCCCAGTTGGGAAGGAGGAACTGATTCTATCAGTCCTTGGGACAGTATGTGATGAAGAACTGGTAGAAGCGAAATAGTCAGATCTGGAGGATAAGAAATGACACCTTAAAGGAGGACTTTCCTCCCACTGTCACCTGTAATCATGATGAATGATGTTCAGAACCAATTTGTCTGAAGCAAACTTTTACCAAAGGGAAAAAAAGGAGATTAAGACTTTCTGGAAGAAAAAGGGGGCCAGGGTGGAAGTGAGTCCCAAGGTCAATGAATAGTCATTCAGACATACTAGATTGGCCTTGGTTTGGGAGGTTAGAGACTTATTTTTGTAACTCCCTTGCCATCCCTTCTTAAATGTCTGTTTACCAGAGTTCTGTTAATTAAGACTGTTTATTCAGTTTTCAGAGAAAAATGGAAGAAGAGAAAGAAAATCCCTTGAACAGTTCAGAAAACGAGAGCTGAAAAATCTTAGAGATTCCCTGGATCAACTTTCCCTCTTTCAACTCACTTTTTGATCATCTCTACCAAACATTAAATCTCTGTCCAAGGGAAAATTTAATATGTCATTTTAACATCATCTGGAAGGTTCTAAGAATGCAGCCATGCAAACCTCATTAAAATAGCACCAGTATCTATAGCCTTAAAAGAAGTAGGCATACCTCTGAACTGTCCAGATATTTACAGAATGTCCACATTTTGGCCTTATATCTTTGGTCTATTCCTCATACAATTTGTGTTTTTCTGATGAATCACTCAGGATTGAAGTCTCTAAATAATGACACTCGTTTGAGTTTCGGACTATACATCATTCATAAAATGCATGCTAGCATAAAACCTGTTATTATAACAATGTTCTTAGTTTATAAGACCAATAATTTCCCCCTGATTTTGCACGTTTTCCCCTTATTATTGTAGGCTTTGTCCAGATTTCTTGCACTAAAAGGTTGAGAGGAATGGAAGCAGCAAAAGAGTCATACAATGTTGTTGTTGTGTCTTTTGGCTTTTCCCGGTTAGGGGTCTCCACAGCGGAACTCCAGTCTGCTAATGATTGGCAGTTGATTTTTACATGCCGAGTTGCCAGCCCTGATGCACAACCTTCAACGAAGGTACGCCGATTCACGCATGTCTCCACGTAGAAGACTCTCTAGCTGAGAATCGAACTGGACAGCGTCTTACTGTGAGAGTCATACAATATACTACAAAAAATGAGTAGTGACCTTTGCAAAAGATGAAACTAAGTTATTTAAAGTAGACTTTTCCTTGCAAGAGGAAACTGCAGCTAAACATTCCTTATAGTTTCACAATTTGCCAGCACAAACTTTAACATATGAACCTGACAATTCAAAATTCTGAAAACCAAAGTTGCAGAAGTATACACTTTTTCCTCATACTACCTATCAGTAACTTTAACATCATTATCAGAAAGAGTAGGACTGGAATTAACTTAGTGCTTAGCAGCAATGAGGTCAATTAAGGCTATAGCTGTGGGCCAGGTTTGGGAATAGTGTATAGAATTTAAAGGTCTGAGGAATTTTATACATACTCTCTGCATTTTAATGGTAGCTGTCTAACTAACAGGAAAATTGCATATAGTAACACAATTTCTCTAAAGCTGACAGAACTGGAGGAATAGGTGAAAGCTCTGGCAAATCCTTTTGCAAAACTCATAGTATGTTCTGAGGGACACCCACTGGAAACACTGGCATGTTCTAGAAATAGTCTCAGAGAAAAAGAAACCCCACAGGAAAAATAAGAAACTGAGTTCTCCTATGAGTATGAATCAGAAATCTGAGGGAAAAAAAATCTGAGTCAGTCCCTGCATCTTCTTGTTCTGATTCAGAATATTGCATCTCTTCACGAAAAGAGGAATCCCTCTTTCTTTTACCAAAAACTACATTGCAAGAAGGACCAATATCCTGAATTAAACCCTGAGCCAGACCCAATAAACCACTCCTGTCTAAAGAAAATTGAGGAGGAACAGATACGTTTTATGTTTTTTTTTTTTTTTTCAGGAAAAATGGGGAGAACTTTGTTACTAATGGTAGCAGCTGCTTTCCCAGGTATGGGCACAGTGTTCTGGCACAACAGGAAAACCTTCCCTGTTCCATAAGAGTATCTCTTCCTTGCCCAATAAAGGGACTCCAACAGCTGCAGAGGAAGTGGGTAACTCCTGATCCATTGTGGCTGTTGAGTGCTACAACTGTGGAATCGGGTAAAAGATGAGTGGTCTATGGTACAACAAATGGCCACAGCAGTCACCTATCTGTGGCTGAGGCAAATCGCTAGCCTGCTGTGGTGGCAAAGGCTGTTACTTAAATTTTTGTTTTTTGTGGCTGGAAGTAGACTGACCATGGGACTGGTAGTCTGTTCCATGGTTAAGCCAAAAATGGTGCCTCTTTTGCAGGAAGGACACACAGCAAATGCCAGTAAAACTTGCAGTCCATAAAAGTTATTTATTTATTTATATATATTTTTGGCATAAACAGCACAGTAAAAAGCAATTTCAAACACTATGCCAGCCCCATCAAGGAAAAATAGACACAGTTTCTCCACAGAAAATATGTTTTCAGTTAATTAACACTACTTTTAAACTGACAGAAAAAAATGAGTGTTCCATTTAAAGTACATTACAGTCTCAAGACTGTTCATTAAAACACAACACTCCTACCTTTAAAATAACTTTCTGAAGAGGAAAGTAATAAACACCAGTAAATTTAAGAAAATGGAAGGTTTTTCCTCAAAGGAAACTTATCTGCCCAGCAAAGGAAAGTACAAGCCAGCAATAAATCCTCAAAAGCCTCAGAAGAGCATACTCTTCAGCAGCAGGAAAGCTCTGAAGGACTTTGCACCCAGACTTGTCTTTTAGTCAGCTCAGCTCAAGCTGCTTGATAGTTTTGGAACATAGAAGGTGCCCTGACACTTCGGAAGCTGGCTGGCCATTTTATGCCCATCAGTATATATATCCTTGGCGGGATATAACCCACATAGCTAAGGCTACTGCAGCAGAGATCAACATGAAGAACATCAGTAGCTTACAATATACTCTAAATAACTAACAAGTATGCATAATATCCATCAGTTCTTTACTAAACGCACTCTGGATACTAAGGAACGAAATGCCGCTGTTTAGCTATTTGAATGAAAAATGATCACTACAGAATAATCCTGTCGGTAACCTCATTTGGCATATAATATGTACAATTTACTGCAATTTTAAAATCATACTATATATGCTTAGAAGAATTCCACATCACAAAACTACTTATAATCTTAGTAATAAGGTATTCCCAAGATAAGTGATACTGTTTAAGCTGAAGACAATATTATATTCATCTGTTCCTCTTGTCCCAGAGACATATTATATTTCAGAGAATATTCCTATAACCCTTGAGAAATCCTTAATGCTTACATTATTTTTTTTCTAATAAAGTAGCATGTTTCAAATAGATTCTGCTGCTAGATTATTCTTCTAGTTATGGACTTGAAACATAGTTCTCAACCTCTTAGCACAAAAAGTCTGGACAAAGACAAAAATAATGGGGGACAAAAATAGGGACACATTTTAAATATTGCTCTTAGAAACTTAGAATTATTATTATTTATTGAATTTGGTCCTTACTGATTTGCCACAAAAATCTAGAAAACCATAAATTTTATGAGGAACAGACCCAAAATATGAAGCAAAAATCTGGACATTTTATGAAAAGGTATGACTTGAAACTATAATCCAGGTCTCTTGAAGGTAAAGAATGAATGTTATTCCAACATAATTCTTTTCACTTTTAATTTCAAAGTACACTTCAATCCCCTGCCTTCCTGATCTTATGTACATTTTTGACACGTATTAAAATATCAGTAAATGATCGAATTTCTGACTGGTGCACATAATTTTTTATGTTTATTTACTGACATTATACAGACAACCTAATAGCATGTAGCTGTAATGCTAAAAACTACATCTGCACATTATTTGAGGTTCTGTAAACCAGGAACCCATTTGACTAATACTGTTCAGGATGTTAGGGATGCAACTTATTTTTTAACTTTTGTCGATATTCCCACGGTATCTTGCCACTATAAAAAACACGCAAACATAATATGCTTTGTCATATGAATGCATGTAGAATCTCTGTTTACAGAATACTGACCAGGTAATGTCATTGTTATCAGATAAATTGAAACATCTCTGAGGTTGTTTGCTACATTTTGTAGTTTACCTTTTCCAGTCAATAGTTCCATCCTTCCTTCCATCCAACAGTCCATCTATCCATCTATCCATGCATACATCCAGCCATTCATCCATCTGTCCACACATCAGTCCATCCAACCATACATCCAACCATCCATTTTTAATGTCCATAGAGTTTCTGGTAATATACAGACTCAGCACAACTTGGTTTTCAAGATGCAATGTACCTGGGCAAGATACTGAAAAAGATAACCTTCTGCAAGACTGTCACACAAACCCTACTTATGTGACCAGAAATACAACACTGATTGTTTTAAAATTAATTTTATGTTATTTCTGCCATTCCCTGTGTTTTATATGACTCCCAGTCATACCTCTCAACGGTCTCTATTTTTAGGGATGTCCCTAATTTTGTCTCAAAATAGTGCTGCATACGTCCTAAAACTGGAATTTAGTTTTGCAAAAATGTTGTGAATTAAGGTCAATAAATACTGATACACATTGTAATTACATATTTATTTTACTTCAGAACATGCATGTTAATTCAACACTTTTTTCCTATCAACATTCTAAGTCAAAAACACCAGTATTTAAAAAGTGTCCCTAATTTGAGACTTTTTTCTTACTTACTTTTTTCAGTATAGCCATATAAAATAGATATACCATATGCCATAGTCAATAAAGTTGATATACCATATTCACTAACAGATAGAGGGTGCAAATAATGGTAGTGTCCTCAAAGGTAACATGTCTGTGTGCACACATGTATATGAATATTTCCATGCTTACACTTGTACAGTACTTCGTTAAGTTCCTGATGTGTAATTTGTTATTCTGGTTTGCATAGACAGTGTTTATATTTGTGCAGGACTGGTGTGTATTAATTCAAAATTGCTTAAAGGCAATCATTTTATTAATTCTGGGGTAATTTTATGTAATCATGTATTGTTAGTTATAGTATTTTATTCTTTCTCCAGTGAGCAAGGAGAATAAATGATGGCCGTATTTATATTGCTTCGCTAGCCATTCTGATGTTTAGTAGGTTTTGGCATCTCTTGTTTTCATTGCACCCAATTTAATATGGGAATACTGAATATTATCCAAGCATCATTCTCATTTTGGAATATGGATGACCTTCCATCTCTTTTCTTGAATAAGTAGTGACCTTGCAGTTATTTGTAATAAATAAGGGTGTAAGGTATAGACTCATGTATGGAAATTTGAGGGTTCATCCATCACATAAAAAAACTTTATTTTCTGATTGTTTTCCCTCAAGGAACAGCAGTTAACTTAGATTTTTCCTTTCTTTTTTATTGATTGGCATATGAAGAAGAAGAGATTGTTGAAAATACTATATTTTTGACTTGAGTCTGCTTTTGTAGAACTGAACTACCCCTTATCTTAAGACTGGCATTATGGGTGTTGGATAATGCTGAAAGCTGGAGGACAGATAATCAGAGGGGCATTTTTGAGATAAAAAGGGATCTCCTATACTCATAGAGCTATAGCATGCATATGTGTATGAATACAGAGGATACATATCTATATCAGTTTGGTGCAGTGGACAGGCATAAGATGGTATTGCTTGTCCTAGATCCTGCTGCAGTCCTGGTTTTGATTCCTACGGCATCCATTTGCCTCCTGTCTGGTTGAGTAAGTCACTTAACCTCAAATTACTCCTTTTTCACCCCTAAAAAGAGACTGTATGCCCAATGGACTTACCCATTAACAAATCCTTACTTATCTATTTGTAGAGAAATGCAACCCTTTTCTCACTAAAACTGACAATCTAGATGACTAGATATAACAGAAAAAAATGTCATTGGATGTTCACTGGAAAGTGATTATAATAAAACTTCTCATGCATATCTGACACATAATTATAAAGAACTATGGCAATGACATCTGGAAGCGGTGACATGCAAAGAATGATGATTCACTTAATAGCCTAGACCTTCAATCTGCATATGCCCCTAGAATAAAATTGTGTTTGGAAAGGCTTTTGTCTCTTCTTAGATGGGACAGAAGACATTTTTGGAGCTGTAACATGGGAATCGGTTGCCATTCATAAAAGACCCATTTTTCTAAGTGTTAAGTTATCTTTGCTTTTTACTAGTGAAAGATGGTTCAAAATCAGCATTACATTACAAAGATGGAGGTGGATCCAGGAATGACAGGAAGTCTCAGTGACAGAGTACTGGATCCTTGACCACTAGGTAGAAGTAAAAAGGCAAAAATGAGATCTATTACTGTGATATCATGTGTAGCCTCTGTTTTTACAAACTGGACATTTGATTAGGTCCATAGGTAAGTACTAGGGTAGGTGCTATTGTCAGCCATTTTAAGCTTAGCCAATTTTCCCTTCAAAGGTCAGAATCAAACCCTGTACCTGGTGTAGGTGAGGAAAACATCTTAACCATTATGACAACCCCCAATTAGCAAAAGCTCTTTAACAAGACCAGAAGAACATACATTTTCAATTATCTTTTTCTGTTATTCTAAAGCAGATAGCTCTATCTTCCATGACTTGCTGTTTGCAAAATATGATTTTAGAAATGAAGTTACTTGCCTGACTCGAAAATTATTATTATTTTAAGTAAGACACTTACACATGTCATGAGGTGTGATTCAGAATGCTGTGCTTCTTACAGACATTTGTTTTACTTCTACAAAGATTAAGAGTGGACCAGCTGATGTAGGCAATTGTGCAAACAGCCAGCATTTAATCACATTCTCACAGAAAACCTGATAAATAATATAAGGATCCCCAAATCCACAATTTTTTGCAAACCTTAGATCAAACCCTTAAGTAATTTCTCTGACCAAACCTCTTTTGTCAAACACCTTATGGAAGCTTACCCTATTTCTTCTGACAAAAATAGGAAACCCTTTAAAAGGTTTGGGAAGAAAGTTTATGCTTTTTAAACTTTAACTTCAAAACAGTAAATTGTGAGGTTCCCATGTCCAGGATTCTCCTGGCTTCTTTTGACAATAAGAGAAAGGCAATTGCTGACCTTTCTTCTTCAGAGACTAAGACATCTCTAAACTCTTTAATATCATCAAGTCCCCCTTATCGTCCCTAGATGACACAGGTGAAGAGAAATGCCTATGTTTATGTTTTCTCTTTGTGGATGACCCTCTCAGAAAAAAGAGCACTCTGAAGACCAATCCGTTCTCTTGAAATGAATCTCCTCAGAGCAGGTTCCTGAAGGAATGCTGTCCTCTCCCTCCTCTGATGCTGACAAGCGTGGTTCTCCCTTGTCACAAAGGGTGCACCTGCCTATTGGTCCTTAGCAGCTTCACTATGAGCAGCACTAGAGGAGGTGGAAGAAACTGATGAGTGATCCAATAAACCAGATATGAACACAGCAGAGTCATTCATCAGCTAACGAGGCAAAGGGAAAGCTGCCAGCAAGACCAAAGTCTCCCTAAACATTTTCTGTTCTTGCAGATCAGGGAGATTATAACCAAGGAACCAGGACCCAGGTCAATGTGTCTACTGTAAAAGTGACTGCTAAGTGGGCAGTGAAGCTTTGGTAAGTCAGACTACCTCCTGATTGAAAATTAAATTTCTGAGGTAAAATACTTGTTCTAGTTACTTTTTTGAGGTAAAATACTTGTTCTAGATACTAGCAATAAATTTTGACAAAAATATTAAACTTTTCCTCATAAAAATTAATAAAATGGAAGGCAGTTCCTAATGAGGAACTTATCTGGCCTACTTTGAATAAGCACTAGCCAGCTGTCAATCACTCAAATCCTGCAAGGTAGAGTGTTGTTGGCGTTGAGTGTTCTGAAGGTTTGGCGCCCTAACCATTGGCTTTATACTGCTCTCCTCAAGCTGTGCAGTGTGGTTAGGTTATGTGGAAGGTTTACTAAAGCAGGCTGGCCACCCAGTATTTAGCAGACTATATCCCATATAGCTATAGTAATATTTTCTGAGGATTGAGAATGCCATCTTATTAAAGTTTAAGCCATTTTAGATTTACTTCATCAAGTGGGATTAAGTTCTAACTTAGCTAAATTCAAGTTAGGCATGGCTGAATCATTGTGGTATGTAATATGGAGAAAGATAGTGAAACAGAGGCTGGGGAAACTGACGCTGTTTAAATCGGTCCCACATCAACCACTGAGAAACAGAGAAAGGCTTTTTTTAGGTCTGGCTACCTATTATCCTACGTTTATTCCTAATTTGCTACCACTGGTCCCCTTCCTTACTGACCTGACCATGGATAATGTCCACTTGAAGGCTAAATGGGCAGCTGAAGCCGAACAAACGGTATTCAGAATCAACACTAATGGCAGCAGACTTTTCCAAACAATTTTTAGAGCACATAGAAGCCTCTAAGGTCAGCCTAAGGACAGTTTTTTTTCTGTATTATAGATGAGAACAGAAAATGTATTATCATCAGAGAAAAAAAAAAGAGAAAGCCTTGTTGTAAAATGGACCCTCACCACCCTACAGTACTACTTGCTTGATAGAAAATGTTCATTAATCATTGACCATGACCCTCTACAATTGGTCAAAAGGTTTGCAACCCAAAATTGTCTAGATGGGCTTTTACTTCCCAGCTTTATAATCTTAAATCCCACCATTGTTCAAGTTGCAATCACTTGAATGCAGGTATGCTATCTAAGTCTTACATCCCATCTGATGATGCTATAACCCATGGATCTACATTGGTGATGGTGATGGTGTGTGTGTGTGTGTGTGTGTGTGTGTGTGTGTGTGTGTGTGTGTGTGTGTGTGTGTGTGTGTGTGTGGTGGGGTGGGGGTGGTCATGTGACATAGTGACTGCTGAACAGGGAAAATGCACTGCTCATTGTGGGGGTGTATCAGCCATTACTAGAGCGTGTGTCTAGGAGTATAAATATAGAGAAGGCAGACAAATCTGAGAGAAAGTCTCCATGACAACTAATAAGGAGGAAATGCTGCTTGTATTATATTTGACCACTACCCCCCTTGAGTTAATTAGATCTCTATCCTTTAGGTCTAGAGAAGGTTCTGAGGATGAGGATTCCCCAGGGAGCTATGTGTGAAGGAAGAAGAAAGTCTGGAAGTAGTCATCACTTGGATGCAGACTTGAGAAGAGGCAGAGAATGTGTCTAAGGCATGGAGGTCTGATATTATACTCCCTCTAAATGCATATGTCACCTTCTTCTTTCTTCGTTCTGTCTTCATTTGTTGTTCCATTTTTCTCCTTCACCATATCCACCACTTTCTTTATGAATGATTGTCTGGCTGTAAGGAAAGATGATTAAGGCTATGAACTGTTAATGAACTGCTTTCTGTAGTCTAGGGTTTGAGTCCCTCAGCCTCAATTTGCCTACTGTGTGACTCTGAATAAGTCATTTAACCAGATACTGCTCTGTGGAGATTGGGCTAACCTCCTTTCTGATCTCTAGGAATGCATAACTACTAAATGCCTATGATCCTCTGCCACTGAAGCCGTCTCTGATACAGTCTATATCAATGTGTCCCCCCATTGCATCTAATTTGTAGAAACAAGTCCTAAAATTCTTTCCAGTCTTTTTTTAATGTTTAGACATCTTCTAACCACAATTTCCTTCCTTCTATAGCCTCTGGTTATATTAATCATATTATGTCCTACTCCAGGCCATTAGACCAGCTTATCCTGAAAATTGTAACCAGCCCCTTTTTCCACTCCGTCCCTCCTTCCCTTGGGTTCCACATTTAACCTGTGTACTCCTTTGTGACTAACGTCTTATTTTTCTTAGTTTTAATTTTCATTCTTGAATATGCCTATGTCTGCTTGCTCCTATATATCATTTTGTTGTTCTTGCTTCCTTGACTTAGTTTACGAAAGTGCATTTATGTCTCCTTTTGCATATCATGAGCCTCAATCCCAGAAGAGTAACTGGTTTAACCAGCACCTTTTGCTGGTACCATGAACCAACACCCCACCCTCTCAGCTCTGCAAGTGAAGAGGGAAAAAACAAAAAACACTTTACTGTATTAAGCTGATCGCTACATTGTATTAGAGATCCATGCCAACCCCCCCCCCCCCCCAGCTCCACTGAAGAGCAATAGCAAAAATGGATGTTCATACTTCTCAACTATCAAGATTTTTGCCTCAAAGTTTTGGTCCATTCCTCATAAAATGTCTAATTTTCAGCAAATCACTGGGGACTGAAAACACTAAATAATGACAGCCCTTTGTGCTTCAAACCTTCATATCCTTCAGGCAATGCACACTAACACAAAACATGTTCTTCTAGCAACTTTCTAATTTTATGAAAACAATTGTTTTAAAAATATGTCCTTATATTTTGGCCTTTGTCCCTCCCCCATTATTTTTGTTTTTTTCCAGATTTTTTGAGCTAAGAGGTTGAGAGGTATGTGGGAATGTTCATTCTTCTGGCATACAAACAATGCGGCCAGATGCACAACCCTGCCCTACCCCCCACCCAGCCATTCAGGTCCTATTTCTATGCTCTGCCTCTGGACATCCTGCATTCTGTAAAATAATAATAATAATAATAATTTCTTCTTCTTTTAAACTGCAGCAAACTACTTGCTACAAATGTAGCAAATATCTTCTATAGTTTATACCTTGCCTGCACAGAGTACTATGGAGCACATGTTTTAGTTAAAAAAAAAAATTCTTGTTATAAATTGTAGAAAACTGCTTGCTACAAATGTACCAAACAGTTGCTACAGTTTATACTCTGATTGGTTTTGACTGATCACGCCCCACCAACACTTTGCACCTGAGGATTGTGCCTGTGTCATCCTGCCCTAGCTATGCTACTGCTCAAGCCCATATCTCTCCTCTCCTGCCCCTATAAGGGTGTCTTCCTCTTTTATGTCTTTGGGCACTGTTGATGCCTATGCACTGCACAACATACATGCTAATTGTCCTCTTTTAGCTTCCCCATGTTACTTGTCAACCCTTATCGTTTGTTCTTTTATCTACTCTCTAACTCTCTCCACCCGCTCTTTTCCTTCTCAAGCCTTTTTATTTTTGCCCTCTTCCCCAGTGTCTTATACTCATAGATATTAACTTCTTTACTCAAGAAGCAGGAACAAGATAATGTGGGATAAAGGCCCCAAATCAAGAACAACATTTAAATATTACTCATTTTCACTTAAAACAAAAATATAACAAAAAGATTTGCCTTAATGTGTGTTTTATGTACAATGATTAATATGAAACTGTAACATCTGGCATTACTAACTGACTACAAACCTAATGATTTACTAGAAAATTATAAACTTTAAAAGGGACAGGGTAAAACTATGAGGCAATTTCATGGACACCCTGCAATATTAGGAACAGTGGCGAGGCATGGGTAAGCTTACTTTCTGTTCTCCATTCTTTTTTCATTTTTTTCCTTTCCCCCTTGTTGATTGTTTTCATTGTCTCTTTCCTTGTGCTGTGCTTCCTGTAACTGCATATCATCCATGGATCACTGTCTCCTTCCATCCTTTCATCCCTTATCCCCCCCCCCCACACACACACTATATATATATATATATATATATATATATATGTGTGTGTGTGTGTGTGTGTGTGTGTGTGTGTGTGTGTGTGTGTTTTGTGTGTGTGTGTGTGTGTGTGTGTGTGTGTGTGCGTGTGTGTGTGTGTGTGTGTGTGTTGCTGCAGAGTTTTATAGCTGAAATGGAATTAGTCTGAAATAAGTTAAGGCTGAATGTAATTTAAATGTAGTGCATGAAGCATCGTTATTGTGTTCCAAAATCTGAAAAAAGACAAACCTGTAAAATACTACTGTAATGCGAAACCTGACCTTAACAGCACTTTCAGAGGTGTATAACAATTTATTACACACCCTGTAAACACTGTTAAAGATGTGTCTCAAACAAGGGATGTTCCTTCACTCTCAGTTGTCCTTGAATATCTTGCTACATACTTTTGTTCTGTCCGTGAACCATTACAGTCAGTCAGTCTGTCTGTAAGTAACATTTTTATTTAAATTGGAGCAATGTTTTAAAACTTTTCCTTTGTCAACTTTACTCTCAGATTTTTTAAATAAATTAAATATGTACATGCTGTCTGTGCAACAGCACTGGTACATAAACGCAAAAAGAAAAATGTATTGTTATTTTTTTTACAGAAGTTTAGAACTTTCAAAACTTCGATGTTATGGTCTCAAACATATGAAGTTTGAAGTTTCGAAAGTTCAAGCTTTCAAGGTAGATCCTTATGTGTGTGTGCGCATATATATATATATATATATATATATATATATATATATATATATATATATATATATATATATATATGTATATATATATATATATATATAAATATATATGCATATTACATGTATATGTATCTATTATATGTAAACTTTAATTTAATGTAGTGATATATTTTTGGACTGGGAATCTATAAAACTCAGTTTTACCATTACAGGTGCCACATAAATACATTTGGGCAGAGTGGCACACTGACGCCTAATAATATGGAAGGAAAATGAGGTGAGAAAGGAAGAATGATGGGATGAAGATTAGAATAGAACAAAACCTGGTAAGATAAAAAGGGTAAAAGGAGACAGCATGAGGGGAGATAGAGGGATGAAAGGATGGAAGGAGACAGTGATCCATGGATGATATGCAGTCACAGGAAGCACAGCACAAGGAAAGAGACAATGAAAACAATCAACAAGGGGGAAAGGAAAAAAATGAAAAAAGAATGGAGAACAGAAAGTAAGCTTACCCATGCCTCGCCACTGTTCCTAATATTGCAGGTTTCAAAGCTGGTAAAACACTTCACACTTTATTCTTTTTTTCTGTAACTGATAATATATGCTGTAGATGAAACTTCATGCACTACAGAGAAGATTATGAGCGGGCCGGTGATTGTAACCTTCTTATTATGTGTTCAAGACATGAATGTCAAGAAATTTACCTTGAGAGTGAGGCTTAAAAGGTGAATCTTGTCATGCATGTTGAGAATACATAATTAAGGGTTATGATAAGAGACTCATTCATAATTGCTTCTAGTGCATGGCACTTTATCTGCTTCATGTACTCCTGGTTACAGAAAAAAAAGCTGTAAAGCACATTTTAAGTGCTGTTGGAAAGACAGTGTAAATCAGTTTCCTATGTTTGTACTCACCTTCTATGCCTTTCACCTCTCTAGATTTTCACAGAATATCCAGAATGTTTGCCTCATATGTTTGGCTGCTTCCTCATAAAATGTATTTTCAGTCACCTCACTCAGGACTGAAGTCACTAAATAATGACATACATTTAAGTTTCAGACTTTGTATCCTTCAGAAAATGCAGGCTAACACGAATCCAGTTACTCCAGCAACTTTCTATGCTTATAAGTAGGAAGTCAGGGACCTGTTACTGGCACAAACAGCAGGAAAAAAACACATTTTCACTGTTTGCTAGTCAGTACAGCCCAATTTATCTACCTAGTGTGAGACATGACCTTAACAAGTTAAGCAAGAGTGCTTAAAATTTGTTAAGATCAGTTCTTGTGCTATAATAGTGCTTAACTGATTTGCCTTTCCCATATATCAGAGCATAGTCATTGTGCTCCATGCACATCTTAAGGTGAGTTTCTTGGCATCCATCTCTTGAAAACTAATAATATGGTTACGATTGGAGACCTGATCATACTCCTCCATGTTTGTAATACGTTTTGTAGCATATATGGACTGATCCTTGTAAATGAACAAAAAGAAGCCACATTTGAATGTGCTGATTTAGACAGAATAAGCAGAGTTGCTGTTTCAAGGAGAAGTGATATTATACCTGACAGACTGGTGCAGAAAAATCCAGAAGTATGTGCAAATCTGGACAAGGGGCTAGAAAAAAGGACTGAGCATGTAATAAAATGGAGACGAGTTATGTTTTATGAGACTTTCACGTGAAGAAAGTGTGGTCTTTGACTTGCTAATTATGCATTATGTTTACATTACTCATGCTTGTTCTAGATAAGTTGAAAATATATAAGCATGAAATGCATTCTTTTGATGGCAGAATAGTTCAAATCCTGCCTCCACTGCATATATGTGATATAATAATTTATTTCTTCTTCTGTAAAGTCTAAAGAAAGCTCTCAATTTGATTTATTAAGCAAACTATTGTTAAATTAATGTATTCCTCAGCAAATGTTGCCAAGACTGTATGAGTTATTTTTTTGTGCACAGGATCTTCTTGGCAGAGACGGGCCCCAGTAAAAGTCAGTTCTTGTCTTGTATCTCTCAGGGTTTCTATGTTCAGGAAAATGAACTGCTGTTTCAAACTATGCAGATAAAAAAGACACTTGGTATGGAATAGGTTAAAAAAGAAATAGGAAAAAGGGGGACTGAAACAGGACTTTAAACAAGATAAGAAAATCTGCAGATAATCGTATACTGAGTGGGCTCAGTTATTTAAGTAGGGTGGGCATCACATAAGAAGAACATTTGTATTATTGGAATGATCCCAGTTAATTTCATAGGTTCATAGGTAGAAATTAGGCTAGTGACCACCAGGACCTTTATAAGCCTAGCAACCCAACCTAACTGTGTCTCTATGTGTCATGGGTGTTTATTAGGAGGGGGTAGGTTAGTTAGGAAAAATCTTGTTTTTTTTTGGAGTATGTTAGCTGAACAGACTCATTTCTGGAATATGTTAGCTAAGCAGATTCAACTAAGTGAGTTACATGATTTTTTTTTTGAATGTGTTAGCTATGCATACCTAAGTAATTGAGATCTTCATCTTCTATGCATTTGTGTGTGTGTGTGTGTGTGTGTGTGTGTGGGGGGGGGGTTATGCACATGAATTATGGACAGAATTGCTATTAGTATTTGAATAAATGGAACTGAGTATTAGAAATGATCTGTAGCAGAAGTTTCTGCAAGATAGTACCTTTGATTACAATAAAATAATTCCTCTGAGAGGATATAATAAAATAAAATGTGGACAGATAAAAAAATAATTCAGATGAAAATGACAGTTTTCTTCTGACTACCTCACCCTCCTATAATTAGAAGGGAGTCAGGGATACCTTAAAATATGGAAGAATACTTAAAGTAGAAAGTAACTATCAGAGACCTCAGAACTTGTTAAGTTAACTATATAATAAGACTTGAAGGATAAAAGAAATGCTTCCACTATGAGTGAACGAAAGCAAATGCACAGAGCATTGGAATTCCCAAACTGCATTTGTTAAAAAAATACCTGCCAACTCCTCCCCGAACACACACACACACACACATATATATATATATATATATATATATATATATATATATATACCAACTCCATGGATGCACCAACTCAAAGGTGGTGGAAATTCATGAAAAAAGGGCATCACTGCTGGCTCAACTCACCAACAGTGATCTCCTATGGAGGGACTCTGATTGTCGCCGGATTCAGAGTTGGGCAACTGAAGCTTGAGTGCTCAAACTTCATCCATCAGTAGGTTACCAGAAGAAGCAAGTCCCATAATGTCAGCTGTTTGCTGGCAATATTAAAATGATCAGATTAATCTTGTGGAAAAGAAAATGGGGACTGTTTCCATCTCCTCCAAAAGCTTTCAGAAAATGAAGTCAATTGTCATAAATTAGTAGTATTACCTGCCATCTTTTTACAGAACAAGAAACAAGTGAAAATGAACTTATTGCTTCCAAAACCTAAGTGTTTTTCTTTTCGTTTTTTCTCTCCCTGTCTATTTTCGTATGTTTATAGTTTCATTTCTTAGAGCAAAATTTCTGGAAAAACTGATTTCCACGGTCATTGTAAATTTTAAGGTTCATGGTGCTTTGCCTAGCTGTAACATTTAGAATTGCATGATATCATCTGATATTATCAAATGTATATTAATGTATTTCCTTTGCTTGTAATAGCTTTTTAGCTTGATATTTCAACAAATCAGTTGAATATATCAGTTAACCGAAACAGTGATTGCGTTTACTCTTTACTTTATTACAATCATCAGTACATGACATTCAGTTTTAAACAAATGTGATCTGTACTATTAATATATCAACCTGTAACTGAGTTTTAGAATTTATGATTTTCACAGCAACTATAAAAACATCAAGGCACTTTGGGCTTGCAGAGCAATGGACAGATATAATGGAAACCTTGAACAAACATGTTATTTTTTGGTTGTTTCTTTTTCTTTCCTTAAGAAAAATGGAGACATTTGGACAATGAATGATACAACCCTTTTAAATTATTTAAATAATTTTGGCACCAATTTTATTATTTAGTTTCTTCGTTCAAGGATGAGTTTATGTACTTCTTTAAGGTAAACGTTATTTGCTAGTATCACAAAGAAGTAAAGCTGTATACAAACAAAACCCATTGAAGAAACAGCTCACAAAGATGAAAAACAAACAAAATTTTAATTCAGCAAATTAAAATTAAATATTCAGTTAGAGTTTTCGCCATAACCAAGAGACTTCTTTAGACTGAGGAAGTCTCTTGGTGGAGATGAAAGTGCTAACCAAATGTTTAATTTTAATTTGCTGTATTAAAGTTTCATTTGGCTTTCATCTTTGTGAGTGGTTACTTCACTAAATATTATTTGTTGAGCATGAAAGTCCAACTAGGCAAAAAAAAAAAATGCAAAAAGATATGGTTAAATGAGAGAGAGGTATAACAGTTGATTAGTAGTAAGATAAACTTTCAAAAGTGATAAAGGATATAAGAAGAACTTGTATTTTGAAATGGAGCAAAGGTTAGGACGCAGAAATTTGTGTATGGTAGTATTAAGATGCAGTGAAATAGTAAGTAGTAAATTAAACAGTAATTTTAGTGCTCATATTAGTCTGGGATTGAGCAGCATAGCCAGGGGTTAGTTAGGAATTGTTAAAGTTGATTTTTGAAAAGTTTTTTTTTTCAATTTGTTTTAAGTGTAGTCGTAGGGACTTCCAAAGTTTGAAAAGCACAGCAGTGAGCTTTGTGATTTGAGTTCCAAAGTTTGGAGACAAAGCAGGAGTAGAGTGAGTTACCAACAGTATTATTAGATGTGAGGTTGCCTTAAAGTAATTTATTTTGGGAACGTAGTTTCCTTATGGTATCCGCGGTGGTGGTGCTGCGGTAGCATTGTCGCCTCACAGTAAGATGCTGACCGGTTCGACCCTCAGCTAGAGCGTCTTCTCCGTGGAGACATGCGTGAATGGGCATGCCTTCGTTGATGGTTGTGCGTTAGGGCTGGCAACTCAGCACATAAAAATCAACTGCCAATCATTAGCGGACCAGAGTTCCGCTGTGGCGACCCCTAACCGGGAAAAGCCAAAAGACACAACAACAACAACAACAAGTCTCCTTATGGTGTTTTGTAGTGCTGGACAGTTTTCTGCTTTAAACATTTATTTTTCAGAGAGTATTTTGAAAGATTGTTTTTGGTCTGAGAAATGCTTTGGGGAGAACAGCATTAGTTCCCACACTGGCAGGAGAAAGATCAGTGTGTGCTCAGTGTGAATACAACAGGAGTTGTGAATTATCACACAAATATCCATATTGGAGATTTTTTGGCACATTCAGTTGTTGCCTGATTTTTGTCTGCCTCTGGTTTGATTTTCATTTCCACTTGAGCTTCAGCTAAATTAAGAAGGGATGTCATTTTTGACTTGTTGTCCCCATGTTTTAAAACTTTCACTATATTTGGATTTGGTGAAGCCAGCAGATATTTATGCAATCCTATGATTGGAGATCTATACATCTAATCAGTTTTGAGGAGGCCTATACTGCCTTCAGAATGCGGAATATATAATCTTTGTATGCACTGATTTTTATATATCATTTGGTAAGTATGAAGCATTTTTCTTGTTTTCCTGTCCAATTGATCCAATACCTTTTGGCACCAGTCAGTCACCCCAAAACTGCAAGTTAGAATAGGAAGAGCAAATTGGTTTATGGTTTGGGCTTTGTTCCTAGATGTCAGGGCTGTTTTTAGTATTAATTTTGTCTTATAAAATATTCCTTACTGAGTTGTGTTCACATTTGTTCAGGTTTTATTGTTGATCCTTCATCATTTCCCAAATATTTATAAACTCCCTCCTGCTCAAGTTCCTTTATATCATATTCCTATCCCAGACTGATATTTCCTTGGTGCTGTAGCTTTCCTGCTTTAATTGTTGCTTTTGCACATTTTTCAGGACCAAATGACATTCTTATATCATCTGAAAAAGTTTTAACCACTTTCAATTGTACTTTCAGCTCCTGATCTGATGAACTGTACAGTTTTAAATCATTCACAAAAAGAAGATAAGTCCTTACACATTTTGTTTTTCTAGGAAGCAAATTGTAACTATGACTTAATGTGTTAAGTAGACAGCTTAATGTGTTAAGGGCAGGACAAAAGAGCAGCGGTAACAAAGAGCCTGGAATATACCCTTGGTCACTGTAATGTAATTAATCAATGTAGGGTGCATCTTATACATCTGTAAGCACTCCTTTATCCATAAATGTGGGATGCTGTCAAATGCTTTTTTATAATCTATCCATTGCATGCTTAGATACTTCCCCTTTTTACAATTCTCTATTATGACTTTAACAACAAATGATCCTTTGTTCCTTACGACTTTCTTTTATTACCATTTTGCTCTATTGCCTTGATTGAGTTTTCTTCCAAATGACTATAAACTCTGTCAGCATCAGTTCCAGTATATAGTTTGCACATCGTCAGAAGGCAAGTTAATGGTCTATAGTTTTTAGTATAGCTTGCAGGTTCACTCTTAAAGAGGAGTATTGTTTTTCCTGTTGTTAACCAAATCGATGTCTGTTCAGGATACAGATGTAAGTAGTTCTTACTCAGGGCTTAATCTCTGTATAAAGATTTTAATAGTTTTAGCCAGAAGTTATGTACGTCTTCTGGGCCTGAGGTTTTCCATTTAGGAGCTTTTATTAATTTTGTTTCCATTTCACTGGTCATTATCCCATTTTATGTCCTGTACATCTAAATTTCTTACTGTTTCTTTTACTTCTTTTAACCATTCAGCATCTTTGTTATGTTCCACAGGATCTTCATAGATATTTCTCTAAAATTTGTTGAGTTCTTCTTTTTTGCTGATGTTTCCATTTCTTTTGCTTTGTTTCTCACTTCCCTATAAAGCTTTTTGGGTCATCAATGAATTGCTTATTTTGTGCTTTTCTTTTATATTTATCTGCATATCTTTTAAGTTTTTCCGCCTGTGCTGATATCCTTAGTTTATTATTTGCAATAGCATATGCTAGATCCTGGTTTGTTCTAATAAAGCATGTTGCTTTTTTTATGTCTGTCCTATGTAGTTTTGTTGATATGTTCCCTCTTTGATACTCTTTAATAGTGACACTTTTTGTCTTAATTGTTTTATATTTTTCTGTATTCAGTGCTTCCATGATGGCATTTAATTTCTTCACTTGCTTTCCCTTATTTCTCTGTGCTTCTGTGGTAAGACTTTATCTCTTATTAATTTAGCTGCACAGTAGTAGATCCTATTTATTTCTGTTATATCACATGAATTAATGTTAATAGTCTTGATTACTGTGTTCTTTTGTTTTAGGTTCATAGATTCATAGGTGTGTACTAGGCTAATGGCCCTGGGGCCTTTACAAGCCTAGCCATAGGATTACCCTGACATAGTGTCACCTGACCTTAGTTCCCTGTGTCTCTGTCGAGTAGAGCCACTGGAGATATCCCCGGGGTGAATTTTCTGTTTCACATCCACTCATCAAGATTTCTCTTGAAGAGGGTCAGCGAGGTGCTCTGCTTGACATGTATGGGAAGTCTGTTCCATAGCATGGGCATTCTCTGGGTTATGAACCTGTCCCTCCAGCATGTTCTGTTAATTGTGGTAATGAGGCTGAGGTCTCTGGAGCGTGTGGTGCAGAGGGATTGGGATTTCTTTAGATGTAGCATCTCTAACAGAGCTGGGTCAGACATGGCTTTGTAAGTCAAGCAGAGATCACCTCTAAGTAGACGATATGAGACAAAGAATAGTTGGAGTTTTTTGAGTCTGTCCATACAGGACAAGGGTTTAAGGCCTAGGATCCTTTTTGTGAGGTACTTTTGCAGCCTCTCCAGTTGTTGCAGGTGTCTAGTGAGGTACATCCCAACTGGGCATTGTACTCAATGATTGGCCTAATGAAGGAAGAGTTGAGGGAGACAATGACCTCTTTCTTCCTGGATGCAAATCCCTTAGTAATGAGATGTGCCATATAGAAGGACTTTCTGACCACAGTGGCAATGTGGTGATCAAAAGAGAGGTTGCTGTCAATCTGTGTTCCCAGATCTCTTATAACACATTCTGTGTTCAGTGGACTACCATCAATGTGGTAATTCATGGGAACCGGGCTTTTTCCAAAGGGGATGATGACACATTTTTTGGCATTGAGCTTAAGGCCATGGTTCTGACACCAGTCGTTGGTCTTAGTGAGGCCGTTCTGTAGGATGTCAACATCACTTTGGGAGTTAATAATTGCTCCCAACTTGCAATTGTCTGTGAACTTTGTCAGTCAGAGTCCCTTAGTGTTGGCCTGGAATTCAGAGAATTAGATATCAAACAGGACAGGACCCAGGACCGAACCCTGTGGGACTCCACTCATGACTAGTCAGCAGTCTGACTTGGAGTCAGCTACTTTCACACTGTGGGTTCTATCTCTGAGCCAGTTTGCAACCCACCCAGTGATATAGGGGTTGATGTCAAGCTTAGTGAGCTTTTCTATATTTCCTGAGTGGGGAATGGTATCAAAAGCCTTGGCTAGATTAAGGTGGGCTGTATGAACCACCTTGCCTTTATCCACAGCTCTGGTGACTGACTCAAAGAAGTTGACCAAGTTGAGCAGGCATGATCTACCCTTCACAAAACCAAACTGTGTGGGATCCAGAGTTTGGAGATTCCCTATATCCTTGTTTATTAGGTCCATGATGATGCATTCCATAGCTTTGCGTATCAGACTCATCAGGCTAATGGGGTGATAGTTCCCAGGGTCTGTAGTCGCTCCTCCTTTGTGGAGAGGGATGACTGTAGCAGTGCACCATTCAGTAGGGATAAAGCCTGAAGTGAGGCTGTGATTGAACGGGGCACACAGGTGAGGTGCCAGTTCACTCTGTAGTTCATGTAGAACACAACTGGGGATATTGTCAGGTCACATATAAGCTGTATTCTTGGGCTTGAACAGTGCTGTTTTAACCTGTGCAGCAGCAATACTGGGTGCTTGGCAGTCTACTGGTATTATGATTGGTCCTTTGGGGGGGAGGGGTAAAGTTGGCACGGAATCTGTCGGCCAGTATACTGGCAATATCTGTTGGCTCGGTATAGGAGATACCATTGTGCAGTAGCTCAGAGCAAATCTGGGTATTGCCTTGGGGATTTTTTATATAACTATAGAAGGCCTTGTTGTTGTCTTTACTATCTGGTGCAATTCTGTTTTCATAGCTAGCTTTAGAGGATTTGATGAGGGATCTGAACTTTTTGTTGAGGCTGATAAGGGAGTTTTTCCAGTCTTGGGACTTCACCTTATTCCGCATCAGTTTCCTCCTTCTGTTGTAGAGTTTTATTATGGCAGGGGACCACCATATTGGCTTCCTTTTTTGTAGGAGAGTGTCTTGGTTCTACTGGGGATGGTGAGATCCATGCATTTGTGTATGTGTTCATACAGTGCATTGGTGTATGATTCTGCAGTCACGCAACTATTCTCTATTTGCATGGGTGCCTTGAACTTAGCAACCTCTGTTTTTAGGAGCCCAGAGTTAGCTTTGGAGAAGTTTTTTTATGGTGGTTACCTTTGCGGGGGTGGGGGGGTGGGAGGGATGTGGATTTCCAAGGTGATTAGTTTGTGGTTGGATCTAACCAGGGAGGAGCTGACTACTGGTGTAGAGCAACAGTCGCCCATTAGAAATGACCAGGTCAAGGATGTTGCTAACTCTAGTGGGGGTAAGAATGAGCTGGTCCAGGCCATTGGAATTAATGAATTCCAGGAAACATTGGGCAAGTCTATTGGTACATCAGTAGTTTGCCCAGTTAATGGAGAGGTAGTTGAAGTTGCCTAGTAAGAGAGTGTTAGGCTGGACCCTAATATTCTCCAGGGTGCTTAGGAAAGTGGAGTGCGAGTCTTGGGTTGTGGTTGGGGATCTATTGCAGACTACGACCTGAATCTCTGTCTTACCCAATGTTAGCTGCACCTGAAGTATCTCTGATGCATTATGTTGGGCTACCAGTCTGGAGGTGTGCGCATCCTTTATGAATATGGAAACACCACCACCTTTGGAGCTTCTGTCCAAGTTCTGGGGCAGAAATGTGTGGAATGAGTTATAGCTTGGTAGTACAGGGGTGCTTTCTGCTGCCTTGAACCAGGTCTCTGTTACAGCACAAATGCTGATGTTCTCCATTTTAAGAAGTGCTTCGAGTGAGTGCACTTTGAGATTTAGACTTCTAGCATTGAGCAGCATGACCCTCAGATTGCATTTGTTTGTAGCTGTTACGGTGGTAATTTGGTTTTTGGAACACCGCCTAAAAAAGGCACTATAGTGGTGGCAAGAGCCTTGGCCTGTATCCGAAAGCCCAGGGGTGACAGATGCAGGCCATCTCTGGCAAAGCATTGAGGTCTGTCAATCATGTCAACCCATGCAGACAGATACTGGATCCCCTTAGAATGACACCAGAAACTTATCCAATTGTTGAAATCAGTCATTTTCTGATTGTACTGTGGTATCATTCTGGGCGATGGTAGGATGCTGCTCAGGGCTAGGGTCATCCCCGCCTGGGCTACATAAGCCGAGATTTCCTCCATGTCTCTTTTCATGTAGTCCAGGGAGGTACGTCTCAGGTCATTCACACCCACATGTATAATGACAGAGTCATATCTGTACCTGTTGTTGAGGGACCTGAGTGCGTGCGTTATGTGGCAGATCCTGGCACCTGACAGGCAGCTGACTGTTACTTTCTCCTTATTCAACCTGGTGAGTGGCACATCAGTGTGCCTCACTATTGAATCACCTATGACTAGTGTGTTGGGCATGCTGTTTTGCCTTAGGGGCTTTGGTTGAGTGGCACACTGTTTAGGGGAGTTATGTGTCTCATGATTAGTGTTGTGTTGTGGTGGTCGAGTGTGTTTCTGTCTTGGAGGTCTCTGCTGCTTGGGTATATTTTTATTGAGAGCCTCCACAAAGGTGGGTGTGTGGTTTGTGTTTTTATGTAAAGGCAGTGCTGGTGTGTATTCTGGAGGGCTATGTGTTCCATGTGGTGTGGTGCAAGTGTTGACCTTCTCCTCCTGACCAGCTATTCCCGTCTTGCCTGGAGAGTGCGTGGCTTCCAATTTGGATATATAAGTGCATCTCTCACAAGTCTAAGTGTTGGAATTTAAGAGGAAAGGGTTGTCAGTGTACATGAGGCAGTTGCTACATTGCCTCAGGATGCCCAAGTTCACCAGGTTAATAGGAGAAAGCACAGGGAACTGACCTTTAGACATGCCTTGAGGGGTGGGCATTGATAATAAGTACTAGATCTGTTTCTTTGTAGAACGCTTAGTGCTGGTAGCACTTTTGCATGGTAAAGAGTTAGACTGATAAGCTAGTATAAGTGTAGGAGAGGAGAGAACTAGTAGATTTAAGGGAAAAATTGAAGAGCAAACCCTGGCACCGCTCAGAGGCTTACAAACAGTCCTGGATATAGCAAGTCTGTATCTGGACTAAACTAGTTACAGGACAGGCAGGAAACAAGCTTTTAAACTGGAAGGTTGAGAGAGATGGAAAAACTGTCCAAACAGCCAATAAACTACAATTTCTGGGCCAGAAAGCACACCTGTTTTGGCAGATAGGCTACCTAGTGCTTACCGCTCCCACTGATAAGCTAGAAGGCTTCCCACCAATACAGAAAGGCTTGGGGGCTCAGAAGCTTACAAACAGTCTTGGACACAGCAAATCTGTATCTGGACTACACTATTTACAGGAAAGGGGGGGGGGACACGTGCAAATGTGGGCTTTTAAATCAGAAAGTTGAGAGAGATGGAAAAACTGCCCAAACGGCCAATAAACACAATTTCTGGGCCAGAAACCACTCCTTATGTGGTAGATAGGCTGCCTAGTGCTTACCACTCCCACTGATAAGCTAGAAGGCTTCCCTCCAACACAGACTTCTAACAGTTTGGGTCTTACTGACTCTCTGTTATCTGTTTCTTTCATTGCTCTTAATATGTCTGCCAATTTCTATTAAATCAAACAACTCTTCCCTTAGATCATTTTCTTCTAAACTGAAGGAACATTTTTTTATATTTGTTTCTTGTGGGCATTCTGTGGAAAGTTCTAGAACATCTTCCTGTAGCATATTCTCCTCAGCTGCATCCTGCATCATATGTTGCTCTTTCATATGAACACTCTTTGGTCTATCACTTCACAACATTAACTGTGTCAAAGTTGCCAATGTTTTCTTCTCCTTCCCTTGCTGTGCAACTCCAACTGAACTTTTATACTGGCTTCCTTTTGAAGGCTCCAGAGTATCTTTATGTGGCAAATAATCAGATGTTTCCTGTTCCTCATGCTTCTCCTTAATTTGGGGACCCGGTGACGTTACCAGAGTTGGACAGTTTACATTAAACTTTTCATTTCACAGGTAATCTCTAACTTCAGTCTCTATTTCTTTAACTTCTCCATTACTAATCCTCTTTTCTACTTTATTTCTTTGTTTTTCTTATTTTTGTACCATAACATTTTCCATATCCAGAAGCCTTTGCCTGTATTTCTCTCTGCTATTTGTATTGATTAGTTTTGTTTTCTCCTTTGCATAAATATTGCACCATATTAAATCTCTTTTTCTTTCCCATGTCCATATTTCTTCTTCTTCGGATATCTCCTTTTACACCTGTTTCTCCTTACTTTGGGGACTCATTGCTCCATCATGCTGTGACGTAACCTGAGTTAGACTTTCTACATTAAATCCTTCACTTCACAGTTATTCCATAACTTCAGCTTCTATTTGTTTAACTTCTACTTTACTAATCTTCTGTTGTACATTCCCCCTTTGTGATCTTATTATTTGTATTGTGAAATTTTCCATAGCTGGGTGGCTTTGCATGCATTTCTTTTCAAATATCTTTGGAGTTATTTTTGTATTGATTAGTTTAACTTTGTCCTTTGCATAAATATTGCATCATATCAACTCTCTCTTTCTTTCCCATGTCCCTATTTCTTTTTATACCTTTCAAAAATAGGTAGGTTTTGTTCTTTATATTTTCACTCTTCGTCTGTCTCTTCTGTTCCCAAATGGCCCAAAGTTTTTTGGTCTATATAATGTTTCTCATGGATCTGTCATGTTAATGAACACAAATCTGCATTTGAAGCTTTTGACAGTTTTTCTTGTGCAAGTATTTTTCTTTCCCCTAATTTCTGTCTTAATCTTTTTCAATATCTTCTATTTGGAAAATGTGGGCTTCTTGCATAATAGTAACAATTCATAATTTATTCCTTATCATCAAGAGTCCACTCAATCATCTTTTTGGTTCTTTCGTCCTTTTTTGTGTTTTTGAGAACTACTGCTTCCTTCTACAATGGGTGGGGGGGGGGGCATCCTAACAGAAAGACATAAATGCAGCCTGTGTAAGGTTCTCAGATGAGATACAAATGAGTTATTACATTTACATCTTCAAAGAATTAAGTAATATCATAGCATGGACACTGAGCTATTGTCCCAGAATGACCTTGGGTAACCTAGATCTGTAAAATGGAACAGATGAGGGTGGGATAGGATGGTGCAGCATTTTAAATAAGATGGTCAGGCCTGTTACTGGTTTGTACTCAAATATCCTGTAGGGGCTTCTAGATGTTATACAAAAGTGGGTCAGTGACAAGCCTGAATATAACCAGCTGTGGGGGAGTTTATGCAACATCTATTAGCTGTGTAAATGTCTTGATTACACAATTAATAGTTAAAACTATACTGCTGTTTTTACATCCAATGACAGTTTACTTGGGGAAAATCTGTCAGTAGGATGACTGATATACTTCTGTACTCTCACTGTGGTTTTGTACGTGATTCACAAATTCTAGTGTGGATAATGGCAAAAGGATGGTTTTGTTTTTTTGGGGGACAGATTCAACAAAAAGAATGAATAAGTAATAAATAGTAAGAAATAATATAGAAAAGAAAGTTAATAGTCAATGAGTGTAGTACAGAGTGATGATGCAAGTGATGGGAGATAGGAAATTCACCCTGGGGATCATTTCTGTGGCTCTGCTTGACAGGGGCACAGAAAAATAATTTTCTTGGGTGGCAAAAGCCAGGGTACCATTTGGCTAGGCTTATATAGGCCCTAGGGCTAATAGCATAGTACCTACCTATGAACCTATGAAGAGTGTTGTCACAAATCACATGGATAGGAAGGAGAAAGAGAAAATTAACTGCATAACCCACCAGACCTTGATTGTTTGTGAGCAATAACACCAGGAAGACTATCTGCGAGGGGAAGTGATAAGTTTGTCTGCTAGCAGTCCTATGCGGCTTGCTGAGTTGTTATATTAGCTTTATGTGAGCAGATTTTACCAACAAAATACATCCCTGTATCCATAACACAGTGTAAATAATTAAAACCTCTGATGCAATACACTATGCACACATTTAACATATAATAATATCCAATATTACAATAGCTCAGTAAAAGTGTTTAAAGCCTGTAAAACAACACTCAACAGTTAGAATGCATTTGTACAAGTTTAATAAGTGCTGGTATTTCATCTTCACAAATCTACAACAGCTCAAGGTTACTCTACATTTCAATCACAACAAATTCTCCCAGTCAGTCACACGTTCTGTTTTCTAGAATATGTTGCCTAAAACATCCAGTTTCCTTTGCTCTTATTAATGTTGCTAATTAATTTTCTAGCTATTATACACTTTTGGTAATGAATAGGTTTAGTCACATTACTTATTTTCATAAACAAAAAGCCAGATTCCAAAAGAGTTGCTCTTAGTGTAAGTCTGTCCTGATTCTGAAAGACTTGCACTCAGTTTAAGTGACTTACTTTGGTCTAATGCCTGTCTATAAACAGGCCTATACTCGGGGCCAGATTCCAAAAGAACTGTTCTTAGTGCAAGTGGGCCCTTATACTGAGAGCAAGTCCTTTGGAATCAGGGCCACAGTCTTACTTTGAGGAGCACACAGCTGCTGAGATTATCAAATGGCGACTGTCGTGACTACATCGCTAATCCAGAAAAAAAAAACTTTTTTTTCCAGCGGCCAAGGTGGTGGACGAGATTCTCAAGAAGTATGTGGACAGAGTTCAATACATTTCGAGAGATTCTTGGGCATGTTTGGAAAAAGTGGGTTCTGTTCCATTTAATGCTGATTGTATTCTCTTGACCATTGACGTTGTTGACCTGTACTCATCTATCCCCCATTTGGAGGTGGTTGAGTGGATCCAATTGGAAATGTTTTTTCACCATGCTCCTGCAGAAGAAGTTACAATGGTCAGCGAACTATTGGAGGTTATTCTTACCAGCAACTTTTTTACATTCAATAACTGGTGGTTCCACCAATTGATTGGGGTCCCTATGGGATAGCCCTGTGGAGCCAGTGTGGCCAATTTAGCTATGGCCCACTGGGAGAGGGTGTTTGTTTTATCTAATTCTTTGGTCCAAGAGAAAGTAGCGTTATACACTAGGTTTTTGGATGACATTTTTGTCATCTTCAATGGTACTCTAGATGATGTTAATAACTTGGTGTCGTTTTTTAACAGCTCCACAGAATTTTTGAAATTCACATCTGAGTTTGCCATTGACAAGATTACCTACTTGGACCTGGAACTATAGAAAGATAGGAGCCTAAATCGCTTCATGGCCAGCATACATCGGAAGCTGACTTTGTCGAATTTTTATCTACATTTTGACAGCGAACACCCATTACACCAAAAGAGGGCTATCGTGAAAGGCCAATTTGTTTGAGCAGCCCATATGACATCAGAAGATAAGAAATTTCACGAGGAGTGCAAGTTCATCTTTGGCATGTTCGTCAACAAAGGGTACCCCGCCAATTTTGTCGCAGAATTGAGTTTGGAAGTGCAGGGGAAGAGGGCCAATGGCCACTTCCGCCCCATTTTGGGGAATATGGAGGATGGGTCTTTAGGTTTACCTCGCCTCACCAGTGAGTCTGATACTTTCAATTGTTCTTTTGTAATTTCATTCAACTTGGATGCAATGGACATCGTATCCATTATAAAGAAAAATTGGCGCTTATTAACCACCGAGTCAGTAGGAGCATTTGGACTATTATCGCCCCCTAAGGTTACTTTCAGGAGGGGCCTTAACATCAAAAACATCCTGGAGTCCAAAGTTGCTGGTGCCTCCCCCAGATCTGGGATGTTCAAATGTAACATGTGCAGGTACTGCAGATACATTAAAGCAAGTTCAGCTTTTTCCATCAGGGACAAGAAGTATCTCATACAAGGAAGATTCAATTGTGCCAGTAATCGGGTGGTATATTTAGCCCAATGTTCGGTCTGCCCAGGTTTCTACATCGGCAAGACTGATAGGAAACTACAGGAACATGTATACGAGCACTTATATGCCATCAGGAAGGGGAAGGTCGACAACGCTCTGGCCAAACATATATTAGATAATCCAGGTCACGAATTTTCATTTACAGTCATCGATCAGCTAAACCAAGAGTTTATGGGGGGACCCGATTCTTTAAGACTTGAATGCAAGGAGTTGGTGTGGCAACTTAAGTTGGAAGCTTACCATTTACCTGATCTTAACAGTATGCTTTCCATCAGTTGCTTCCTCAAATTGAGAAGCCTAGTGAGGAGAAGCCCTCTGGAGTGACTTAATGCCATCTGCAAACATATTTTTGGGTTTTACCATTTTTTATTTAATTTCTGTGTTCACTATTTATTGTTTATATTAATGTTTATATTAATACTTGTGGGAATTTTTTTCCACTTTTATACTTATTTTTAAAATACATTATAATTTTTTTTGTGGCTATTGACACATTTGATCATTTGTATTTATATGTAATTATGGTGGCTTTAAAATTCAATATTTGGAGCATCAGTGGTTTACCAGCATTGATGGCAGGTATGAGTAGTAGATACCAAATTGTTGAACATTTTGGCCGCTTCTTAGTTAAAAATTTCAAAGTGTAATTATGTGCTTTTTAAAGGGAAGCCACTAGGGGGCACATTTGAGTGGAGTAGTGTTGTATTTATAGTGAGACAAATGTGTGGTGCAGTTTGTTTTTCTGAGGAAGTTGGTGCAGAGCGCCGACGAAAAGCTTGTCTTTAAGCTTAATAAAATTTCAATTTTTTTTTTCGTTTATTGGCGTTCTTGTTTACAACATAACCTGTGTATTATAAAGAACTTTGCACACATCTATCTGAATCCATGAGTTTAAAGGTGCTGGACCTGCAAGGGTGGTTTTTTCACCAGTTTGTTTTTTTGTTTTTTGAATTTTTAGAACCTACTGTAAGTGTTAAGAACTTTTATGTGTACTAACTCTGCTGACATCTGTACTGAACAACTCCTCTTAGAAAAAGGTTAGAGGCTTAGCAGAACTTATGTAGGATATAAAATACAAGAAGTAAATAGGACAAAAACTACAATAGTGCTTGCACCTGCCACAAAAGGCAGACGTTCAAAAATTAATAAAAAATTGAATGCAAAAACAACAAACCATCAGACAATAAATCATGTTCAGGACTTTTTGGATTATTCAGTCTAGGAGTGAAAAAAACTGTTTGACCTTCTGTCACTATCAGTGAGAATTAAGTTGGTGAAAGGTATGTTAACATATTTCATTCATTATGAAAATATAAGAAAAGAAAAAAATCTAGTAATGGTGAAAACAGCAGAAAACAGGAAAAATACAGCACTTGTCAATATTACCAGATTACCAGTAGCTCTCTTTGTCAGAAAAAAGTAGATTTTATGAGCCCAGGTGCTGAAGGAAAACATTGGGGAACATGACTTGAGAGATGAAAGCTAGATCATCAGCCTCAGATGTCATTGTTTCATAGAGGAACAGTGCATAGTCTCATGCGATGGATAGGAGCAATTGTGGGCAAACCTGCCAAAGAGTGCTATGGCACTCTTGCCACAGCGTGGTTGGGTGAAAGCAAGAACCTGCATGGTCTTGATGTACAAATCATTGCAGTGTTTCTGACATCCACAAGAGGCACAGGCAATGTAAAATACACATAGCAGCTAATAGCTTAAGATCACATAACTGCGAGGTTCCAAGTTGGCTGCACATTGAGTAACAGCTTGACTCTAGCTCTCCCAGTGTGAAAACTAAAACTGAACAGAGAAGGCCAATTGTGTTTATGGGTAAATTTTGGTAACTGGCTACTAAGTGTACTGCCTGGATGCCAGGAAAAAAGAAATACAGAGCACCTGGAAAAAAATCAGCTACAAAAAGTGAGGAAGATGCACTGACTGGGGAAAGTTCTGCATCTGTTCAGCAAAAAGCAGTGCAACCACCAAACATGGCTTCCAGTAACCTACAGGAACATATCAGAAAATTGCACACAGATCTGGTTAAAATAAATTAAACACCGATGGAGTATATCAACACAATCAACAAAAGGCTGGAAAAAATGGAAGAAGCTTTAAACAGATATTAAGATGAGGTGATAAAGCTGCAAAAATCAGAGGTTGAAATGAAGAAAAGGCTGGCTGAATATGAAACTCCTCAGGAACAGATGTTTCAAAAAATAATAGAATTAGAGAACAGAGCATGTAGGGAAAACCTGAGATTTTTAGCTATACCAGAGAAGCTGGAAGGAACAGACTGCATTAATTTTATGAAAGCACAAATAAGCAACTAGACTGGTATTCCACAGCAGGAGTTGTTGGCTTAAAGGGCACATTGTGTGCATGCTCCAAACCTGGTTATGAGAAAGTAACCTAGAACTATAATAATAAAGATGCAATCCTACCAGCAGAAGGAGTTGATTCTCACAAAACTATGGCAGGACACAATACTAAAAGTGGGAGACAGTAATGTGTATGTGGAGAATGATTACTCATTGTACACCAGGCAGAAGAGGAGTAAATTCCTTCCACTGTTTAGGGAATGTCAACATGCAGGTTTGAGATTCAAGCTGCTGTACCCAGCTGTCTTCAAGGTATTCTTAACTGGAAGGACAAAATATTTTTTATGAAGTGCATGCTAAGTAGGAAATACAAAAGTTTGTCCAACAAAAAGTGAGCTGAGAAACAGAAGGAGATTCTGCTTCTTGTTCTTCTGGTAATAAAGACCACAGAGAGACTGCACCTGTGAAACCTTTTCCATTGTTTCAATGGAAAATATTGGAGAGAAGGAAGGGAGCATAAGCGTTGACTAGAAGAACTGAGAACACATTGGAAATGACACAGAGACAGGATCTGGGAGAAGGAGATTAACAATAATAAAACCAGTAACTTAATGTGACATTATAATGTAATAATTATATTTGTGAACTATGATAGAACAAGAAAATCGGGAAATATTGGACTTTTCTCTGAATTTGTTGGACTTGTGAGGGACTGTAAAGTATATGCCCTACTTCATGTCATTAATGTTAGGAAATATGCTTTGGGAAGGGGAAGTGAGGGGAGAAAATTAACTGTAAATAAAGAAAAACCTTTTTTTCTTACTAGTACTATTTTTTGTAGTGTTTGGTTTTCAAAATTTTCTCAGTTATTTTTAAGTGTGATGGGATTTTTGAATAGGTACTGCTATTCTTTCTTCTTGTTCAGTTTTAAGAAATGTAGGCACTGCAATGTAAAAAAAAGCCTGGTTAAAAGAGCATGACAAAAGAAAAAAAAAATAATTTGCTTTTTCTAATTCAGCAGGTTGGAATGACTGGATTAAGGACCTTAGATTGATTTAGTAACAAGTTGTGACACTGCCAGCCCAGCTATCTGGAATTTTGTAAATAATCATATGTCATTTGTGAATATGCTTGTCTTACAAATGAAATAGAACTACATGTTATGTTTATATTAAACTGTTGATGCAGAAGTGTGTGTTAAACAGGGTTTGTACAGTACTGAGCTTCAAGGATGTGTCCACAGTGTACTCTACTGGAAAAGAACAGAAATGCATATAAACTATATACCTGTGCAAATGTATGTTTTCATAGTAGAAGCTGGAACATACAGAGTTAACTTGCAAAACTTCAAGAAAATAAGTTGAAATTAGCAGACACAATGTCTAGAGCTAGAGGTTTTTCTATTGTCTTGAAACTGAAATAATTACTAGGTTTCAACTGTAAAAAACATTTTATTGTTTTACGACTTCCAAGTTCTGAAAACATCTGACAGAGATGTATTTTTAACAGAGAGATGTTAGATTCTGTTAGCCTGGGAACTGAAGGCAGGTGACAAAGAGTGATGTCATCCAAGCTAACCCAGCAGTAATGTTTGATAGTAATTTAATAACTCTCTCAGAGAGAGACTGTGTGCATTTTGTATTTTGTTTTTGACCTGGAAACATCCATCATCAGCACTTCTGCCTGCATGTTGTCTGTAAGTAAGACTTAGGGCATGCTATCTTTTAGATATAGATAGGAATATAGCAAATATTAGTTTAGATGTTTTCTATATTTGTTTGAGACTGTCTTGCAATGTTGTTTTAAAATATTTCCTGTAATACTGAATATTATCGAATATTGTTTTGTTCTTTTATTATTTATTATTAAATATATTTAAACCTATCTTGGTGGCTGATATTTGTGAAACATATTTAAGCTCTTAGAGTACTTGCATATATATTTGGTGACACTGTACAGGCCACTCCTAAATAGCCTTGCAAGTCTTAGTCACACATCATTTGGATAATAGTAACATTGCACAGTAGGATTGGTCACCCTTTGTGAGGCCCTCTGGTACCTGATAAGGTGGGGCTGGTGGCAGTGATAACTACCTTATAGTCTGGGCAGAAGGGAGCAAAGCTGGTAAATGTGATAGCCTTCCCCAGGTGTGTGTGTGTGTGTGTGTGTGTGTGTGTGTGTGTGTGTGTGTGTGTGTATATATAAATCAAATCTCAAAGTGTGTGTGTGTCAGCTACTTGGGCAGGGACACAAAGCACTGGTTGGACAGAGATAGTGCTGGAGGTCTTAACTTGACCTCTCAACTGAGATCTTAACCCAATAGCTGTGCCAGTGGGGAGTCTTATTTGGGGATCTGGAGAAAGAGGAAGAAACCATCCCCCAGACTGACTGTTTCCTCTGTGTGCTCTTAAGGGAAATTGCACTTTACAGTGTGTGTAGTTGTCCTCCTCCCATTGTGTACATCCCTCACTGGTGCCAGTGGTGAGGATTGAGGCTCCTTGATTACTGGGCCAGTGTAGGGGTGTCACACAGGTTTTAAGAGAAAGCAAGTAAATGAAAAAGAATATTGGATTTCGCAAGGCTTTTTTTCTAGCAATTTAATGTATGCTTAGTAGCAATTCTGTATCGGCCCCTCATGTTCCATGGAAGCAATCTGATAATGAGAAATGGTCTGGTTGTCATGTCTCCATGGAGACAATCTGAAAAAGAAAAATTAGTTACAGTGTAGTGGGGACTGATTAGCTTGGGGAAAAAAAGTAAAGTGATACTGGCTTGGCTAGGAGATAATGTTCTCTGAAAGCATTCAAATGTTTTCCCAGCTGGGAGAGTTATAAAGATAAGACAATACTGGTTATCACCTAGTAGAAGCATAGGTTGCATCATGCATCTTAACATGGATAACCTTTCTTTTAGGTTAACTCAAGTTTGTAAGTGTGGCTCCAAAAGTTTTTGTAAGATGTGACATAGGCTGAAATGGATTTGAGAAGAAACAACTATATAAAGTTCAACGTGTCATACAGTGTATGCATGTAACACAAGAGCTAGAACTAGACATTTAACAAAAAAGGTGTTATACATACAAAGTGGGAATAATAACTTTTTAATGCAGTGATGCTTTTTGCAATGTCTTTAAATGTCAATAGTCTCACAGATAAATTCAAAAATGAAAGAATAGTGAACTATATTAAGAAATGTACAGTGCAAATAGCTATGTTACAGGAGACACACTTGGAAAGAACTGAGCATGAGAATTTGATAAAGAAAGGTATAGAGGATTGCTATTCAGGGGAATATTTGGGACAAAGGAAAGGAGAAGTGCTTATATTAATTGCAAGAAGAGCTCCAATGGTGACAGAAGAGGATAAAAAAGGCAATGATAGCAGATCTGTAGTGCTAAGGGGCTACTGGCAAAGAAGGAGGATTACACTGGCATGTATTTATATTCTACCTAAAACTGCTATAATGGAGTTTAAGAAAATTCTGGAAGAAATAATCAGTTTTCAGCAATGATTATTACTTATAGGTGGGGACTGGAATTTGATTTGCAGCAGTGAAGATGTGTCTTGGGGACCCAGAAGGGAATGTATAACACAACATTAATAGGACATTGATGATCCAGAGGGAAGTAGAATGTAAGAAAATACCATTGTTGTTGGTGGATCCCAATGCAGAGAAAGCATATGACAGAGTAAGCTGGGACTTTATGAGCAGGGAATGAAAGCATTTGTATTTCCTGAAAAAATTATAAGGTTGATTAGGAGGATATATGAGGGTTTGGAGGGAAAAATTAAGGTGGGTGGGGTCCTCTCTTATAATTTCTGCTTGAGCAGAGGAACCTGGCAGGGGTGTCCTTTTTCCCCTTTGTTATTTGTGTTATATTTAGAATCAGTGGCTAAGAAACTAAAGGAATCAGAAATTCAAGGATATAATTGGCATGGTAGTCAAGAAAGCTAGATCTATATGCAGATGATATAATTTTATACTAGACAAAACCAGAAAGAGACATTAGAGTGCTGTGGAACATTTAGAGACAGTTTCAAATGTTTTTGGGTACAAAATTAATGAAGCTAAAATAAAGGCAATAGCTGTAAATTATGGTTTGCTATTAAAAATTAGAATGTCAAAATAAATTTTAATCAAAATGTCAAAAATAAATGTTGAATCCACTATTTCTAGGTGCTATAATTGTTGAACAGGTATTTTTCCAATGTTCTTTACATTGTTAATGTTGATATACTTAAACTGGTACTTCAAACCATTGAAGTACTCTTTCAGTGTTTAATTTACTTTCTGTTAATGTAACAAATCCCACAGTGCATTCATTATGAGACGCTTTTCTTTTACTTTTCATCCCTGTGATTTTCACCAAAGTGTGAATCAATTATCCATCAGTGAAAGCTGATAATAGTATTCTAAAGTAAAATATGAACAATTTATAATGCTTAGATGTATTATTAAAGTATACGTTCACATTCTGTATAATAAATATTATTTCATTAATCAAATATGACTGAAATGTATTCATGGACATCTATTTTTCTCCAAATGCTTGTTTTAAATGTTAATCAGTGTTCCTAAAAATCACAAAGATGTCTCTTTGAGACAGTAATCTTTCAAAAATGGTTTCCTTATCCAGTAAACTCTCTTAGGATAAGAAGGGAAGCAGCTCAAAAGCCTGCTTTTTAAATCATTTACATGATTTTGTTCCAGTTGAATAGCATGGAATACATCTAACAGGAATGACTTATTTTTTTCTCATTAAGCTTTGCAAATGCCTATACCAGCCTTCTACCGTATTTTGACTATGGGGATAACCTCATGTACAGGTATCCCACTGATTCCAAAAACTAATCTCAAACAATGGTGCAAGTCTTTCAGAAGTAGAATATCTTATGTCATAAAATCTTAGTCCACTGAGAATACAGTTTTATTTTAAAAAATGCACAAAGGTTTTCCTATAGCAGGCAGATCAATCTCTATTTCAGAAAACTTGCTAAGTATATTATCTGGTGCCACAAAGTCTAACGCATGAATTTCTTTGCAAAGCATAACAACCTGAGTACTACTACCAAAGTGAGAAGCTAAATGTAATTTCTGAATTTGTCTCCATAATATTTTACATAAATGAAACCAGCAACCCTTAGCAGTACTATCTGACAAATTCCACTTGAAAGAATTAAAGTCTCTTTTCTCAAAATCACTTAGTACCATGTTCGGATGTAAACATAATCCATATTGTGAACATAAATTAAGTACACGGTTCTAAAACTGATTATAACACACTTCCGTGTTTGAATGTAAAATGCCATAAACTACTGGAATAATTTTTCATTCTACACTACCTTGTACACAGCAGTGAATTGTATAGACTTGTTTACATTCCCTCGTACTTACAGGGAATGTACCATCAGTTATAATAATTTCAGCTGAACAGATCATTCTCAAATTACCTTCGGTTGAAATGATTGCACTATTAACACTTAACTCAGATGTTGCAGTATGTGCTAATATAAAATTACCATTTTTAATAGGAATCTTTTCAGGTGTAAGATCACATAAAGTCTCCATGTCTCAAACATTCTTTGCATTTTCTTCTGTCTCACCCTGCTAACACACTGCTTCAGTGCCAATGTATTAGGCAAGATATTTACAATAATTGTTGATGTACTAGCAAGAACCTCTGACACTATTTTGCAAGGGTCTTCCACAGAATGTCTTTTAATGTCTTCCCTAACTTTATATGCTTCTACTTTTACAGGATCAGGAGCATGAAAATGGGTAGATGATTTCTCCATCCTCTCTCCATCTACTACTACTTCAGTTATATACCATACTTTACATTTATCTTTTGATTTTCCTACACAATACCAATACTTTCTACTATCACAAGTTTTTTCTAAATAGAACTCTATCCTTCAACAGTTAACAACTCTTTCCCTTTTTTGTGACTTTACTGTTATATAAATATTTCCAACTGTGCCAGGAATAAAGTTATCAACCTCCCAATCCCTCTGGAAATGTTTTTTGAAACCTATAAGTTAAATAGTTTTTGTATTTACCTTACATGTCAGTGAATATACACTTCTTCCATTACGTGAACATAATTAACTTACTGGTTTTTAAAATCCTGCACAAAGCCCTTTGTATTGTTATTATTTTCTTATGCAGAATACCCTAGATGACACTATTCATTCACTGAACTTGTTTTGCCGATGTTATAATGTCACCAGTGTTTCCCTTCTTAAAATGCTGAGACTCTTAAAGGCAAGGTTTAAATTTTGAAATGGTGTATGAAATTGTTTTTCAATTTCAAACAGGAAATTTGTTGAGATGTGCTGTTAGAAACACACATTCAATTATTTTCAAAATGCCTTATTGCTTTTCTAATTTTTAATAGTAAATCTTAAATTATGTACCCATGTATGAACTGGTTTAGCAATATCCACATTTATCAGGACATAATAAAATGAAATATTTAGCAGTATGATTTAAAATGATTCTGGTGTGGCAGCTAAGGATATGTGGGAAGACAGCACAGCACCACACAAATCCAAGGCACAAGCAGCGGTTCAAGGAGACAACGGCAATAAAATCCACAGTTTTTAATGACAGATACAAATACTTAAGCGCTTTCGTCCTTAAAATCAGGATTTCCTCAGAAGTACAAATTATCTCCAATCCCTTATTTAAATACCCTGCTAGTCAGGTCACATGATCATACCATTAGTTACTGTTTAAAGCAACATACCATATCAAATTATAAAAAAATCCTTTTTCTACAGATCTTCAATAAAACCTTACAAATTAATCTCCTAACAATTATATAAACTTTTCCTAAAAAAAACTATCTAAACTTTTTATTTTCAACAAGCAGGCTATAAAAAATAACTGCCAGTATAGTTCCCTCAGTTCAAAGTGTAGGGCATGGGACCCGTCCCTTACATTTGAAGTAACCTGTTCCAAAACAGAAAATTTAAAATAATGTTCCATATTATTAATGATATGTCTTGCTAAAGTGTTAGTGTTTTTTCTATTACTAATATATATGTGCTTGTATATACGCTGTTTCAGCATATTTTCAGTTTTACCAACATAGAATGCCATACAAATTTGGCACACAGCAATATATAGCACATATTTAGAACAACAGATGTAATTACCCTTTATAGTAATAATTTTATCCATAAGGGTACATTCCTTATGAACCTTAATGTATTTACATTATCTACAAGATTCACATTTACTCATACCTTTAATTATGGTATAAACATTAGTAAGACATGTCTCCAATAAATGTTTTAAACATCTTCCTCTCTTGCAAATTATCAAATTTGAAACTGGTTTCTAAGTCATCATTAAGCACTACCCAGTTTGTTTTCATAACCCATTTTATTAGGGAGCTATCATTATTAAAGGTTGTGACAAAGGAGCAATTATAGGAGTTAATTACCTTATTCAAATTCAGTTGTAGCTCCACATATCCCTGATCTCCCTTAAAATGGATTTAAAGTGCCCTGACTGTCTTTTTACGATAACTTCCTTTTTAAGTTTTTTAACCAATGATTTTGGGTACCCTCTTTTCAAAAACATCCCTTCCATAAGGGGTCATTCCCTTATAAAGTCAAGCTCCTTAGTGACCATATGAGCCACCCTGACAAATTGGCCTTTAATAATAGTTCTTTGTTGATGTATTGGGTGTGCACTATCAAAATGAAGGATGGTTTTGGAATAAGTGGGCTTCCTATAAATATTCGCTATATATGTTCTATTGCCAAAATCCTTTTCCAATCACACATCCAGGAAGGATAAAATACTGTTGTTATGCTCAGATTTAAACACAGAAAAGTCAGTAGTTCTATTAATAAATTTAATAAACTCTACTAAATAGTCAACGGGTCGCCCCCATATCAGAAAGATTTCATCCAAATACGTTATATACAATTTAATGGCATCATTATAAGGGCCATTAATAATAAATTGTTTCTCCCAATATACCATCACCAAATGTGTGGAAGAGACAAAACAAAAGATAATGCAAAAACTGAGTAAATGGAAGCTTTATTATATGGATATGGATAGTAAGATACAAGCACTTAAAATATTTTAGTCCTATTAGTCTTATACAGAGGTCAGACATCTTTTTATCAACTAGAGAAGGAGTTGTGGATTGAAATTAATAAAGAGCTGAAGGACTTTATCTGGGAGGGGAAGACATCAAGAGTCAACTGGGATAAGTTGATTCTTCTAGTAGAACAGGGCAGATTGGGATTACCCGATTTGAAAGGGTATTTCAGAGGTACACAGTTAAGGCTCCTGTACATAGCACAGACAGGAAATTATTATTCAAAGTGGAAATGGATGATGATGATGATGATGATGATGATGATGATGATGATGAAACAGGGGGGAGCTCAAGAAACAAGGAGAAACTGGGATTTTGGATGCAAGCCTTTATAACAATAATCATGTAGAATATTATATCTATAAAGTAGCAGAAAGTATCCTAGGAACCAAGCCAACACAGAAATAGAGAAAGGAGATTTTGCCAATAGGGATGATTGAAATTAGGGATATGGACAATAGCCAAGAGAGGGGTGGAATTTAGCGGAGAAAACTGGCAAAGGAACCAAGGTAGGGGGAGCAAATAACAAAAGAAGGAAAGATGACAGAATGGGAAGACTCCAATTATTTATTTGGACTGCAGGTCAGAGATTGCCTTCCCTATCAAGGATTGATATCAGAGTATAGGCAAAGAGAAATAAATGGGTAGGAGGTCTGAAATGAAAGACCAACACCAGTAGAGTTTTTGGTAGAATCTAGAAGAGAAGCTGCCATTAAAAAAGAAATAATTTGTAGAGCATATAAAATATTATAGGATAACTAAAAGAATCAATCAGAGGGGGTTAGAAAGGATTGAGAAGAGAGACTGGATAAGCAATTCACAAAGAAACAATGGGGGATATATATGTATCTCTCCCAAATATGCAACAAAATCTAGAAGGTTTAGGATTTTTGCTTGGAAATGCTCACATAGGTATTTTATACCCCAAGTAGACTCCAGAGAATTTTTCCTCAGGTAGACAACAAATGCTGGAGGTGTGAAGGAGAAGAAAGAGGTAATTGGGAACATATTTTCAGACAGTGCAGAGAGTTGGCAGACTTTAAGGATTCCCTGTGGGATGCACTATCGGATATGCTGGGTAGGCAGATTGGTGTGATGAGAGAGATGATTTTTCTGAGCAATGATACAGAATCGGAATTGCCCAGGTCTGGTAAGACCTTGCTGTGTCTAATTATGGTAGCTGCCAAAAAAGCAATTACTAGAAAATGGGAATCAGAATCTAAACCAGCTATACTAGAAGTAGTGAATATAGTAACAGACATAAAATAACTGGAACTGAGATCTTTAGAAAAGGGCAGGAGCAAACTACATAGGAAAATGGGAATTGTGGGAACAATACATACAGGGGAGGAATGAGGTTTAAAAGAAGACAGGAATTAAATGAGCTATATAATGTTTGACTGAAAATGATTGGTTAGATTATAAGTAATATATGATGTTTGCAACTGGGAGTGTGTCAGTATGGTTTGCAATATAAAATGCTTGCAACTAGGACTGTGTTGGTGTGGTTTGTTTTAATTTATATAGATGTATGATGGCCTATGTTGTAACTGATGGTTTAATAAAGATGTTTCTTGTTGAAAAAAAGGGCAGGAATTGAATACTTTATGTAATTTTGCTTAGGTTATATGATATATAGCAATATATGTGAAGTATAATGTTTATAAACGTGTACTCGTTAATACAGTTTGATTACTTTTATATAAATGTGATAATTCAATAAAGGTGTTAAAAATGACCACATAGCTGCATTTCTAATATCTATGATATTGACATGCATGTGAAAAATGTCCAAGTAGCCTTTATTCATTTGTAGATCACATTTTTCTGGCATAAAATGGAACTTCAGAACTGAAGTTATTTTCATGGCAGGCATTAAATCTTTTAACAGATTTCAGTTTTTTTTACATACAAATTTACCAGAATGTAGAACCATAATGTCCTGCACATCTGTTTCTACCACTGTCCCAGCAGATCAGGAATTGAATACTGACACATCACAACATATTTGATACACTTTTCTAGATCACATTGTGTATAAGTAAACGAAGAAACTGCCAGAGGCTATATCATGGTACTTATGAAGTAAATCTAAGAGTAAGAGAAAGGATTCAGTAGTAGAAGTACGAACCTGACAAGAATCAAGCGACATAAAGTTCTTCAGAAAATGACATTTTAGAAAAGGATGGTGATCAGTGAAACTGTACATGAATCACCACTAGCAAGTTTATGTGTTCAGTGTGTTTTTGATGACATTAAGTTATATCAGATGGAATGAGATTTTTTTTTGCCAATAGCTGTAGCTTGCATAACAGCAGTAACAAAAAGGAAGAGATGGGGTACGAAATGAGAAAGGGCCTATCCTTAATGAGGGATGGTATTCTATGACACAATCACAAGTCAGTGCTGGAATCTATTTGGTCTTGTAAGTGGTGTCAGAAAGCTGAGGACAGGAGTTCAGAACCTGTAGAGCACCTGTTGCCAGCATGGCTAAGAAAAGAGACCCGTGCTTGGTACAGCATGCAAATATCAATACAGTGAAGGAGCAAATTCTTAAGTCCAATAACTAATAGACATCTGAGGGACATAACTAAATAGCAGGAAAGGTCTGTGGGAAGATCATGCAGAATGCTGAAGTGGTCGGAATGTTGCATAATGTACAAAAAGAGGTGGCAATGATATTACTGCACAGTCCAGCTAGGATAATGTAAACAGTAGAAAATACTCATAGGCAGGACAATAATTAGAGTTAGACCATTCATCTTACCTAGGCTATCCGTGTAGTCTTTCAAAGAAAGACTGTGATATATTATTTATCTGTTCAACAAAAGGAAGAAAGAAGACAGAAGATGTGACAGAGCAGGTTCAGGGAAAATAAGCAGGGTGTCAGCATGCCTCACAACTGTACCTGATATTTCCTTATATTTTTTGCCCCGTCCCTCAAAAAATTTTTGATTTCCTAATAAGTCAACGAACATTACAGACAGTCATTAACACAAATCCTTAGAGCTTTGTACTTCTTATTCATCATAAAATACAGATTGATCAAAAAAAAAAACTGTTGTTCTTTTAACTTTCTAATTGAATTAGAGGGATCATTAAAATGGTGTATGATTTTGGCCCTTTATTGCTTCATTATTTTAGGTTTTTCCCAGAATTTCTGAACAAAGACATTGAGATGTATGGTTATCTTCAGAAAATCTACCCTGAAATAAAATGTTCCAGAGAAAAACACAGTGCGTGATACTGTAAGGGATGAAAGCCAGAAGTAATATTAGGGACTACACTATCTCAAAGTACAGAAATGCAGTCTACAACACAGGGTCTCAAGAATGCAATGGACAGATATATGGGTACCGAAGTCATATGTAGAACAGGAGCTTCTCAGAAATATCTGATATTATGGTAGTGACACAGAAATGCATAGAACAGGTACAAAACATTATTCTTGTCCAAACTGGCTGACTGCATTCATGGGTTTCTTTTTTCCACTGACTTTCAAGGTGCCCCGTATGAAGAGTAATGATGCATAGTTTTTTTAATGTTCCATGAACTGGGTTAGTACTATACTACACAGAGCCCTTGTTAATACCTATTTAGTATTTTCTACTCTGCCAGTGACATAGAGAGATAAATCTCTGACTCTGCCCCATGTGAACCAAATTCAAGTAGCAACTTGGGTGATTGCTGGAACAGGGATGCACATCCTGGGATGACCATCAGTAGGCTGTGGGGAAGTAATGCCCACTGCTCCATTAGATGACATAGCCTTGAGCAGTGGCTGAATGTGGGTTAAGTGTTGGGGGTCAGAGTGCAGACAATTATCAGCAACACCACTTAAGGCAGTCTTTGTAATCTTTATTGTTTGGGTGGCGCAGTGGTGCAGCAGTTAACATTGTCACATCATAGCAAGAGGTTCTCCAGTTTGATTCTCAGCTGGGGTACCTTCTGTACAGAGTTTGCATGTTCTCCCTGTGTTTGCATGGGTTTCCCCCCCGGACCTCCACTGAAAATAGGTTCTGTCCTAGTTGGACTTTCCTGGTCAACAAATGATGAATGAAATGTATCAGGTGCATGTGGTACAACTCACCTTATATTATGGTAGGAATGTAGGTGACCCTTATGGTGATACAAGTGTTATTTTTGTGGTAGAGAGTGACGTTAGGTTATTTAATAAATGCACTGATCGCTGGGATGCCACCAAGAACATTACCTCTCTGATGGCTACCTGGATGATGGCACTCCCCAGATGGTTCTTGCCCTAGGAGCCTGGTGGGATGTCTTCTACTGCTAGGGAGTAAATGTGATCAAAGTTATTTGGGGACGGCTTGATGGATGGTGAGCAGAGGCAGAAAAAGGTATATAAAATAATTGTAAGAAGTATTTGTAGAGCTATGTTTTATTATGTCTCAGCAGTAGACTACGTCAGTCCAGAAAGGTATGTTTTTATAATCAAATAGTTGATAAAAACTAATCTCATCGTTAAAGTGACTATATAACCTCCAAGAATGGAAGCATAATGTAATGCCTGGCTGAATGGCACTTTGGTGAAAATGATTTAATGATAAAATGAAAATGATAAAAATGATTGAAAAAAATCTGTTATTCCAGACAAATTGTTTGATGAGAAATTTTTTTCAGGCCATATAGCCTTCTTAAATGTGCAGTGACCTTAAAATATGCTATATTTATTTGCAGGTTCCAAGGGGATAATGTCCTGACTTGAAACTATAATGTTTTCACTTCTTTGGTGAATCATGTTTCACTGGACTGCTTACATCATAAGTATGAGACCCTGTAATAAAATCTATAACACTTTGCTTCCACATTGCATTGAACTTGAACTGAGGATAGCCAAATATTTTGTAACTGTATTTCAACCTCTGGAGTGTTACCCCCCCCCCCCCACCCCACCCCCGTATAAGTGTTGCTTTCCAAATCCAGGAAGTTCAGGCTGAAGTGACACATACACACACACACACAAAATTGAGAACATACAACATTCTGATGTTCATTTGACAAAGGTACTACGTCTAATGTTGATATATGAATTTTCAGTAGTCAAGGTGAAACATTTTTAAAACTCTGATGTATTCCAGACTCAAACGATGTTCCTTAGAGCACATAAATCATATTGGTATAGCATAATACTCTGAAACTGAAAATAGTATGTCTTGATTAATAAAATGTAGATATCTAGCCTTAGTGAGAAAACATGCTAGAGAAAAATAAACAAACAGTAACGGTGTCTACAAAAAATATGCATTCTTTTGAAACTTCTGTCTAAAGCATTTTCATGCATTTTAAAATGTTTTAACATTTCTGACTTTCATGACACTTTGCAAAGGTGCTGTCTGATAACACACAACCAGTGTAAAAATGTTCCCTAAAACTCAGGCTACATAAATGTTCACACATCAGTACTACAATGTATATATATCTTAATGTCCAAACCCAGCTGTGTTGTGCTATTTAAGCTTTTTTTTAGTAACTGAAGATATCAGCAGCTACACCTAAATATATGATGCTTTCACAGTTCATTGTTGCCATCATGAATTCATTCAGTTTATCTGTTTTGAGACATTTTTACCTTCTTGTTTTTTATTATTATTATACCCAGGGAGATGTTGAGTTGGAAAACATCAGGATATTCAACAATTAAGTTCTTTTATATGAGTGAAATAACTCAGCAGATGACTTCTTCACATATAACTTTTCTCTGCACTTAACTTTCTGAGTCTGAAATGGTTCTATGATGACTATTTGTGTGAGATATGAAAGCAGTCATAAGTTGGATATGCTCTGACATTACATAGTCATTGGATAGGCTTGTTCCTGTAGGGTTCTCCTCTGGGGCAAAGTTTTCCTGAAAACAAAGTTTCTGTACTTTAGATTTTGAACATGCATCCGTTTTTGAATCACCTGGCATAATGTCATTATTTAAAGCAAACAGACAGGAGCATCGAGGAGAGCCTTTTGGTCCAGTTGTGTGATAACAATCATTATTATACATGTTAAGTGTAGTCTGTGCAGAGGAAAGCAACTGTAATTTCGACATATTATTAACCTGTCCACTTGCTGATTTATTAGGGAAGCTCAGTGGATGGCCCTGGACCTGTGTACAGGGATAGAGCTGCATTGTCCCATCACTGCTAACTCCGGTCACACGTGTATAAAACTCCAGGTTACTGAACATAATATGCAATTCTTCTCCATTTGTTTGATATGCTTTATATATATTTTTAGCTGTTTTTCCATCCAGCAAAATGTTAGCCTTTTCCACAGCCAACAAAGACTCCATGCCATCATGCCCTCCGGCTATTTGATCGCTGTTGTCGCTGTTTTCTGAACAAAGGCTGTCTTGAAGAGGTACGGAATTTTCTTCTGCTGATGGCATGGGTGGCTTGCTTAATACGATTTCTGTATCTTCAGAGCCTATGAGATTACTTTTCTGAGAAAATGTATAGCTTGCTTCCATACCAGTTTCAATGACTTCGTCCCAGATTTCTTCAATATTTAGAGTTGGAGCATAGCTAGAGAAGGAAGTCAGTATGTTGTCAATTTCATCCATTTTACCTTTCTGAAATACAAAACAGAACAATCAGAATATGTAGTCTTGATGTGGAGTGTCATTTTCAGATACTTGTTTGTGTAATTAAGATACTTTAACAAACCACAACACTGATTTGTTTGTAAGAAAGTTTTTGTTAAGTTTTACAGCTTATATAATGTGCTTAAAATATAGCATTTATCAGCATCAAATTATGTATAGTAAAACCCTGTCAGACTAAACAATGAATCAGTATCTAGGACCAATTTGCTAATAATACTAATAATACTAATAATACTAATAATAATAATAATAATAATAATAATAATAATAATAATAATACAAGTCACTGCACACCAACATATTCCATAGTCATGTATACCTTAGTTTGTTAGTTAAAGACCTAGGCTATGAAGCTCTTCAGTTCTTGCAATTAGCATATGGCTGGGTATACCACCTTAACTGGATGTTAACATAAAACTGGAAGTCATATCCTATAAATCCCTTGTAGGCCACACTGAAAAAAAATGAGCAGCATCAGTTATTTATTCTCAGTCAGTGCCGATCACACTAAGCATTGGTCTCATTACAGGTCCTTGGATGGCTAGCAGCTGCAAAGGGAGTAGAGACTTACCTTTGCCATGAAGAATTGTATTTCATATGGAAAAAATAGAAATGTCACTGGAAAGCTACCCTGGAATTCAGATGCAGTGCATTTCATTAACAGTTCATTCATTTTAGGCTCCATTCTAAGATTTACAAAGTTAAGTGTTCCCTGTTTTTAAGTATTATAAATTGAAAACATAACCATGTCACAGAAATACTACTGCCTGATTAAAAAAATGATGCCGTGGTCTCTGCAAATTTGATAAGGATTGTTCAAGTTACTTTATCATTAGAAAAATACAGTTACATTAGATTATTTAAAATCTGGAAACCAACCCCCATGATTTGAAATACATTAAATATGGACACTGTTATTTGTGAGAAACATAAAATGAAGACAATAGTCTTTCATGTTTCTGTAAAAAAATCAGAATGCATTATGGCCCATATACCCTGTTAATAATGCATTTAGTTGTCTTTAAGCTAATTTGTTATTCATCCATTTAGCCAAAACGTATCTGTTCCTAACTACACCTTTGGATAGAAAAGTAGTAGTGATGGTTCTGTGACATACAGTGTCCAGACTATGACCCCATTGAACCAAGTTTGAATTGTAGTATGTGTCCTATAGAAGCCGGCCAGGGACTGATAGTAATGATTAAGCAAATTCTGCTCACCTATGTCTTCCATTAACTTATTCCCAGTGGAAATCACAATCCTAGCAGGAGCAGTCTGTCTGGGTTTGGGGGTTGCTTCGGGGACTGTGTTCTTTGGGGAAGTGAGTTCAGAGCTCAACTATGCAAGCCAATGCATGCCTACTCCTTCAGCATGTATGCAATGGGAAAGGAGAATAGCTAGGGGGCATAATAAAATGCCATCATGGCTGCATTTTAAATGTTGCTTACTCAGAAAATGGTGGAGCACAGTCACAGTAACTGGCTTGGAGGTCAGCAAGTGTTTGGGACACATGAAAACATTAAAGCATATATACTTTATCTTCACAGGATAACAATTGCCCTCTTTCACATGTTTTCTTCTAGCTGTGTGCATGTATATGCATGCATATACACCCCACACACACCAATGAAATGTGATGCATTATCTTCTGTCTTCAGAATTTGCAAATCTATTAAACATTTTTATTCTTCTTCCAAGTAAATATAGTATTAGTTTCATAATTGTTAACATCACTATTGTGATTATTTTAACTTCCTATTTTTAAGGTAGGTCATATGTACATACATACATACATACAAATATTTCAAGCATGGGGATTAATGCCCTTCTAGCTTGCCAATATATCAAAACACTTGTTCCCATAATAAGTGTTTAGACTGTTCTTAAAAATATCTAAACTAGGTTGGGAGGGTGGCCTAATCGTTAAGGTGCTTTCCTTACAAGCACAAGGTACAGGGTTTGAATCTCACAGGGGATAATTAGCTAGGCTGAAAATGAGTCGCAAGGGCAGTTCAACTATTACTAATCTATGAACATATGACCTAGTACTTGCTTTTATGTAATTTGGTAGTCTGTTCCATGCATCAGCTACTCTGTCAGAGAACCAATTAGTACACTTCTCATTTCTAAAGAATCTTCTACATAGGTTATCTGATGATTCTCTAGTACTTTTTGATAAACCCAAACATTCCCAGAGGTAGTTGTCTCTAAATTCCTTATATATCTGAATGAGATCTCCTCTCAGATATCTACATGAGAGAATGTACAAGTTTAGATATTTTAGTCTTTCATAATAACTTAAATTTTCATATCCATAGCTGCCTTTGTTATATTTCTTCTCTACTCTTTCCACTTTATTCATGCTTGTTTTCTTATAAGGTTTCCATATTGTTATTCCAGACTCAAGGTTGGGTCTAATGTAACTAACAAACAATGACTTTATCATTTTTGATTCCCTAGACTTTATAAATCTTTTTATACAACCTGCAGTTCTATAACTATCATTAACCAATTGGTTGATATGACTAGAAAAACTCATAGCTGAATCTATCCATATACTCAGATCCTTAAATGAGTCTACAGTTTCAATAACTCTGTGCTATATTAAATAATCACCTTTTTCAAAATATTTATCAACTTATTATTCTCCTGTGCCTCAATGTTCAATTTAGTCAAGTTCTTTTGCAGACATGCCTTATCTTTAATACATGTAATCAGTTTACCCAATTTCAGGCCATCTGCATATAGACTGCAGAACACCTCAGATGAAAAAGTTAGGTCTGAAAGATACAATCTAAACAGATAAGGGATAGGACAGAGCCCTGTGGGACACCCTGACTGTACCCACAAATTTCACCTGTCCAGTTGCTGTATGATACTTGCCATGTCCTATTTGTAAGCCATGCAGCTATCCATCTTGTCAAGAGTAGAGCAGTACCTAGTTGTCTGATTTATTGATCAGTGTTTTGTGCATGACCCTGTCAAAACGCTGAAGTTAAATGTATAAAAATTACATCACAGTACAATTTTTCATCCATAGCTGTTATTATATTGTTATAGAACATCATGTTACAGGTGGTAATAGATCTATTTTCAACAAAAGCATGCTGATACATGGTTTCAAATCCCAACCTATCCAATTCTGACAATACCGTATCCAGTATTACCTTCTCCATTTTTTTCCACAACATGAAAGTAGAATTAATGGTCTATATGACTCTGGGTTTGTCCTACTCCCCTTTCCCTTAAAGACAGGTTTAATAAGCGCATGTCTCCAATTTTGAAGAATCGCCCATATTTATATGAACTAGTGAATAATAGATATAATGATACTGTAAGTTCTTGCTGAAGTGTTCTCAGGTCATTATTATTAATTCTGTCTCCTCCCTGTGTTTTGTTTGGATCCAGTTTGTGCAGTTCTTTTTCAATATAAACTAATTTGATTCCAGTATCTGAAGTTACTTGGATGTTACTAGGACAACTTATCATCCCATCTGTGTAGCCAAACTGTTTTGTATAAGATTTTATAAATATATCTATAATATGTTGTGTCGGAGAATAAATTTTAGAATCTGCACGTGGTTTATCGATGTTTACTCCTTCCACATCTTATGTATCTATTAAAAGGTTTCCTATTATGCTCAATATATTTATATACATTTTGTTCAAACTTTTCTTGATCTTGTTTCACATTATGTTTAATTTGTTTGTCCAACTTGTTTTCTTCAGTTTTCAAAGTTGTATTTTAACCTCTCTTCCATTTCTTATATTTTTGTCTCTCACCTTAATCAGGTATCTTGTTCTTATGGAGATATATTCCCCTGACTTTGTATGCCTAGATCCTGATGTTAAACATTTTTTGATTTTTTGCACTCAAAACAATTTCTCTTTCAAAACTTTCTACATTCCATCTGTAGTTTTTCCACTGAACATATCACTCCAGTTAGTTTTACATAGTGACTATTTTGCTTCCACATAATCTGTAATTAACCTTCTATGCATTATCTTAGATTTCAGTTTGGCAGAATTATCTAGCAACAAATTAACCTTTATAACCCCATGATCACTGCACATCAGCAGTGGTAAAACCTGACTTGAAGTAACAGTAATTTATTAAGGAACACAAACAATGTCTAGCATGTTCCGTTCCCTGGTAGTTTTTTTTTTACAATCTGAAGCAACTGTTGTTCCTGAATATATGTTGTGAATAATTTCCTTACTAATGTTGTTGTATCGATATTATTCCAATCTGTTTATGGTAAATTTAAGTCCCCAGCTAATATTATTCTTCTCTCCTGTGTTTCATGCAAGAAATGTATGAATTCCTGTAGGTCATCTGCACTTGACTTTGGTGGTCTATACACGCCAACAATTGGTATATGTTCCAGGGTTGTCTATTGTCACAGTTATACAGTCTACAGTATTGGCGTTTTCATTGAACATGCAATAATCACAGGTGTTATAATTATCTTTAATCCCTATCATGACACCTCCACCTGACTTTTTGTTAAAATGTCTGTTACAGTTAAAACATTTATACCCTGACAGAACTGGTTTCTAATAACTGTTCTTTAATCATGTTCCACAAACAATAGCTACATCAGTCTTGGGGTCTATATCATATGAGCGAATAGAAAAAAAACACAAACGCTCACAATCTCGAAAGTACCAGACCTTGAACTTGCTATGGTGGAGGGCTGTGCCCCCACACCCCCTGCTAAATATATATTCTAACTCCAAGATCACATTACAGTGAGGAAATGGCAAATATTCCATTCTTCATTGTACCGCGATCTCAGAACAAGCACTTTGAGGTCCGGTACTTCTGAGATTATGAGAGCGTTTTTTTCCTATTCGCTCATATGATATAGATCCCAGTCTTGTGGGAATATAGATTTTCCAATAATAAAAAAAAACTTTATTATTAATACTCCTAGCATTAACAACCATCTGAGAGCCATCAAATGTTGCTATCTGTGAATTGTTAAATTTTTGACCTGGTAAAAATCGTGCCTAGTGTATGTTAAGTATTGCAAAATAGCTTCTGCAAAAATTCTCTTCCCTGATCTTTTCAAATGCACGCCATCCTGTCTGAACAGATGTGTGTCCAAAACTAGGCTTGGATGCTCTATATATTTCCATTTTTTAAAACAGGATATTTTTTCCATGTTGGTATTTACCCAAAAATACTTCATTCGTGGTGACCTGACTATCCTTTCTAGATGTGATTTTAAAATATGTCCTAACACCAGTACAAGCTATACTGTCTAAGAGGGATATAAGTTTCCTACAAACAGTCAGGGAGTCCTTGTCAATTAGATCATTTGTACCAATATGAATAAAAACAGATCCATACTTCCTTACATTAAGACATTTCAAGGCTTGTCTCACATTTTCTATTTTTGCTGCTGGCAAGCATAACACTATTTGATGTTCATTATCTTCTCTGCAGATATTAGTATCAGTTCGTCAAATAACTGAATCTCCAATTACAAGAATGGCTTTTCTGACCAGATCTGAAGAATCTTCAGCTTCTAATAGAGTAACATCTGCTCTATCAATTGTTACAAAGGAATTATCTTCATCACCATTAGTCTTATTAATCTCACTGTTTTCATTGCATAGTAAATTTTCAAGCATACAACTCTTATCCAGCTGCCTTTGTACATCCACAGCTTGAGACATGTAGTCAACATCTGTCTTTCTGTGCTTTCTTCATACAGTAATGTTCCTTAATCCTTCCATGTTCAGTTTTGATTTTTTCCTTTTCACCTGCCCCTTGTCTCTTTTTTCTACCTTCTCTTTTGGAAAAATAACGCCTTTCTCTATAGACTGAAGGTTTTCTGATAGGAAAAATTTTATTATTCCCTGTAATTTGTGTGCTACATAACAAAGCAGTGTCCCTTTTAGGGTGTATTCTCTTTACTTTACAGATATTAATCAGGTTCTTTTTATTCCTTGTTATTTGTTGTGAATTTCTTCCTTCTTTTCTTTTTTTTTGTTTCTTTCTAAACAGAGAGACCATGAACCTGTTTATGAAAATGCATTGAATTATTCTGAACATTTACTTGTTAACTTACCCACATATGAGTCCTCAGATTGTGGAATACTTGCATCCAGAATTCTAAAGTTGTCAGGGGCATCATCTTCTTTCATAGGGGTTGAATGATCTTTGCGGACAATATACACATAATTTTCTAAATGTGTTCTGTTTGCTCTTTACCAAACATTATTTATCTTACCAGTGGAGTCATTAATATATGCAACAACAGTTCTCCAAACCATGCCAATTGCACAAGTGCAATCATCTTCAGTAAGTCTAGATTTACTTCTAATAATGCTAAGCAAATCATCCAACTTTTGACATGAAGAGCACAGATCACCAGAGTTATCAGCTGTTACCTTTAAACATGCATAGCATGTATTATATTGTACTAGATATTTGTGCCTTAGCAAATCATTAATTGCATATTCATTTAAGGAATCCATATTCAGCTTCAAATTAATAAAATATTATAAAAAGAAAAGAATAACCAAAATCAGTAACCACTGAATTCAAAGAAAACTTAAATCAACCTCTATGGCAAAAATCACACAGGCAATATATAGCTAAACACTAAAGTAAGTACAGTAAAGTTGTTCTGACTGTACAAGTTCTGAAAGTCAGACAAAAACTATAATTCCTTTATTATTGCTCACAGTCACACTTCTTTTTAATAGTAAAGATCACTAAATCACAAACCAAGATAAGATTGTCCTTGCATATTATGCTTAAACTGGGCACAGAACTGTTCATCTTTGATATCAAGCACATTGTTCCAATGCTTTAGAACATTTCTTAACATTATCAAACAGCTTAATAATTTGCTGCTCATAATAATTAAGTAAAAGCTCCAAAAACAACATAGAAGCAGTCTGTTGTACTGGCATCCACTTTTTAATAAACACAATTAATTGTTCTAGTACAGACATTGATGTCAAACAAACTGATTATTTAAATAATGTTTAGATATGATGATAAAAGCAGTGTAAACAGAAAGACCATGAACCTGTTTAGGAAAATGCATTGAATTATTCTGAACATTTACTTGTTAACTTACCCACATATGGAGTATTTGATTATGAAACTTTGTTATTAAATAAAGACCCAATTTCATACCATCATAATGGCTCAGAATGTGATATTGTTTTGGATATTAGGAATTTTTGCAGGCTGTTGAATTTTCAATTATTGGAATTGTAAAAAGGCCAGTGTAGTGACTGAGGATAGACAATTTAATTTAAAGAAATTCGATATTTAGCCTACAAAAGGGCCTCACTGAGACAGATGTCTGGTGTCAAAGCCATGGCCTCAAGCTCAATGCAAAAAAGTGCATTGTCATCCCTTTTGGTAAAAACTCTGTGCGTATGACCTACCACATAGGTGATAGTCTACTTAACACTGAAAGTGTGATAAGAGACCTTGGGACACAGGTGGACAGTAGTGTCTCCTTTGATAATCCCATCACCATAGTAGTCAGGAAATCCTTCTATGTGGCACACCTATCACAAAACGTTTCTCATCCAGGAAAAAAGAGGTAATTGTTTCCCTCTACTCATCACTCATTAGACCCATTATAGAATACAGTGCCCCTTTTGGTACATACCTCACGAGACATCTATAACAACTAGAAAGGCTGTAGAAATACCTCACAAAGAGGATTACCAGCCTCAAACAGATGCCCTATGCAGACCATCTCAAAAAACTCCAGCTTTACTCTGTCGCATATCGCCTACTCAGAGGCAATCTCTGCCTAACATACAAAGCTATGTCAAACCCAGAGCTGTTGGACAACCTCAACTTAAAGAAATCCCAATCCCTCCAAGCTACACGGTCTAGGGACCTAAACCTTGTCACCACAATAGACAGAACATGCTGGAGGGAAAGATTCCTGTCCCAGAGACTTCCCATACTCTGGAACAAACTACCTATTTCAAATAAAGCTCCTCATTAGCACTCTTCAAGAAAAATCTTGATGATTGGATGGGAGATAGGAAATTCACCCCAGGGACCACTTCTGTGGCTCTGCTCAACAGGGGCACAGCAAAATAATTTTCTTGGGCGGCGAAAGCCAGGGTACCTTTTTGGCTAGCATAAATAGGCCCTAGGGACAATAGCCTAGTACCTACCTATGAACCTATATGTATATATATATATATATATATATATATATATATATATATATATATATATATATATATACTGATATTGATAAAATTTGTGTTAAGTACATGCTGAGATGTTTATATATATATATATGTATGTGTATATATATATATATATATATATATATATATATATATATATATATTTTATATGTATATCTCTACATATATCTCATATATTAATGTTTATATATATATATATATATATATATATATATATATATATATATATATGCATCTCCATACACATATACATTTATATGTATGTACAGCACGACTAATGTTAACAAGCCTTTTCTTTACTCTTGAATGACTGTATTGAATGATATGTTTGAAAAAACATCAGCGTTATCTACAGCTCAGATGGCTTAGTGGTAAATTGCTCTGGCTATGGTATACATAGTCCTGGGTTCAAGACTTGCAAGGGCTGATTGTTTTGTTGCTGAGCAAAACAAGGGCTGCTGGATACAGAGTGATTAAGGCACTTTTAAGCAGTTGTAAGCAGGTTTGCATGGCGCTAAGCAATGCTAACTTCTGGTTAACTATGCTGACAGATAGCCTTAAAAGTGCTTAATCTGAGTAGGCATTGCTTAGCACTGTGCAAATAGACTTAGTCCTGCTTACTACTGCTTACTTCCTCTTACCCCATGCTAATTTCTTTAAAAGAAAAGAAAAAAGTGGTGATAGGAAAGTGGTAAAAAAGGGGGCATGAAGAAGGAAAAACAATATGAAAGATAGCTAGGGATGTGCAGGATGGGTGTGGGGAAGGTCCATAGCTGTCCATTTCTTTTACAGCAACAACAGTGCATATATACTGAATTTGGAGGTAAATTTGGATGCTCAACCCCCTGAGAGAGGGGTGAGGACAACAATAATTCATAGATAAATTCACAGATTTGTACTAGGCTAACTGCCCTTGTGGGCCATTTTAACCCTAGCCAATTACTCTATGTGAGAATCAAACCCTACACCTTGTGTCTGTAAGGTAAATACCTTAACCATTATGCCAACCTCCTCTCATAATGTGTTGTGAAACCAATTAGACTGGATTACATGTGTCCAGTGGACACGTTTGCGAAATGGACAGCTATGTATGGGGTGACATTTTTTTTTGGAAAAAGATTGCCCCCTTTTTTTTAAGGTGAGAGTGGGATGTTGGGGAAGGATAGTAGGCATATTTGGGGAGGTAGGTTGGGTAGGGAGACAAACAAGACAGACAAGACAGCATACAGGGGCAGTATATGACACATGTGGGGGTAAACACCTTGGACAGGGAGGGGTATTTTGTAATCGGAAGCCCATAAGCCCCCAAATGGATACAGTAGGACTGAGGTCCCCACTCATGGGTAGTCACCACTGCACCTTCACAGCCCCATGGGTGGCTGTGCTGGGGGCTGAGCAGGAGGGGAAGGCTGACTCTCTAATCATGCCATGTGGCCCTCAAGCTGGCATATCTCCCAATTCCTTGCGGAGCTCACTACATACCAGAACCCGGACCTGGCTTTGGGTGACAGGATCTTGTCTGCGCCTGCACCCGGGGGGATGAGTCCCATCCCCTGAGACAGTTCCACTCTATGGTGGTTTAGGACCAGTGGACAAGGAGGTCCTGCGGTGGGTTCCAGATGTGCTGGGGCCTGGTGCCACGGCCAGATGAGGCGGGAGAGGTGGATCCACTGGGATCAGTCTTCCCAGACATGCTATGGTGTTGCAGTTTTAGGACATAGGTTGGTTAGTAATGGTAAACACATTCCAGGATTAGTTATAATAGCATGCATGAGTATTCCCATTAACCCAAAACAACTAATTTGGAACATTTGCATAGCAAACAGAACGCATGCATATATGGAACCACAATGGGCATTGCACCGCCAAACAGGTTATATTGATAGCAACAGGCCACCAATTATAGTATTTGAACAGGGAACATTATTTGGAATACATTTCAACATTTGTAGAACAATAGGACACATGTCCCAACAGTAGGTTTGGTGGAAAACATACCCATTCATTTATGTGTTTAGATTATTGGTAAAGATAAGATGGGGAGAGAGAGAGTTGTCAATTTACAAATGTAGATTCTTACAGTGCTCACAGCTTTAATGATCATTGCTCTAATCATTACTCTACAGGTATTATTACAACAACCTATGGCCTTGGGTTGGGCAGTGGTATGTTTATGCACTGTGTATAATTACAGCCTTCTTATAGCTGCTTTATGCCTTCTCTTACCTGGAAGACCTGTGGAGGGAATGTTTGTTAATACTACCTGACTGTTTCTACCCATATTCACATAGTCAGGGTTACATATGTGCACTCATACTGTGTGTGTGTGTGTGTGTGTGTGTGTGTGTGTGTGTGTGTGTGTGTGTGTGTGTGTGTGTGTGTGTGTGTGTGTGTGTGTGTGTGTGTGCGCGCGCGCACGCTACTGACATACTCTGCCTTTATTTCTATTAGTCACCCTGGTTGTTGGTAGCAGGGACTGGTAGCTGTGACATTATGATACTTTTGAATATTTCTTGGGGGAGATCACTTGGTGTATGTACTTATCTTACTGTCATTTGCAGCCTTGGGGTTGGACAGTGGGTGTTGGACACAGTATAACTACAGCCTTCTTATAGCTACTTTATACCATCTCTTACCTTATAGACCTGTGGAGGGAATTTATGTTGACACTACTTGACTGTTTCTTCACATATTCACAAAATCCTAGTTGAAATTATGCATACAGCTTACTACCACTCCCGGGATTCAAACCGTGGGTGTTTCTGCTAAAAATACAACAAGTTTGTGTTTCATCATAAGGCGCTATTAAGAAACTGCAGTCTTTTCCTTGTATGATTTCTGTCTTATTCTCTCTTTGTTGTACAATCTGACCTTGTAATTACAACATTCTTATACATAAATTCTTATACATACCTTTTGATATAGCACAGTGTGGAAAACAGTGGTTAACACAACACTACTATTCAGAGGGTCTATATTAGATCAGCGAACACTTAAACAAGCGAACGCTGATTGATCAACCTTATTTTAGCGAAAGTGAAAAATATCGAAGCAGCAGAAACCCAAATTTTTTCCTAGGGAAAGAATTCGGTTGTCCATTTCTGTTGCTTCGGTATTTTCAGTGCTGTGGTGGAAAGTTACGGGTCGGATTCAGGTAAGTGTGCGATTCTGTGGATGTGAGTGTTAGGGTGGTTTAGGTGAGTTAGGGTTAGGGCTCAGGTTAGGTATGTGTGCAATTGTGTGGGCATGAGGGTTAGGGCGGATTTAGGTGAGTTAGGGTTAGGGAGTGGGTGAGGTGAGTGTGCGATAGTGACGGACCTTAGGGTTAGGGTTTGGGTTAAGGTAAGTGGATAGTTAGTGGTGTGTGCATAGTTTAGTGTAGGGTTAGGTGTCATATTTTAGGTGTATGTGTGTGGATTTCTGTTTGTTTGGTGTGCTTGTGTTGTGTGTATGTGTTTTGGATCAGCAATTTTTTTCCCTAGGAAAAAAATCGCTGATCTGACAATTCGAGATTGTAAGCTTTCGCTTACATAAGGTCGATCAATCAGCGTTCACTTTTTTAAGTGTTCGCTGATATAATATAGACCCTATTCAGATATCAGATCTTGGTGCATGAAAGATTTCATATCAGCTAATCTCGTGTCTTACAGAGGCACTAACTTTGTCAGATGAGACTTGATTGTTTAATCCTTTCAGAACTATAGTTGCTATGCATAACCTGTACACATTTCAATTAATACTATACCAGAGTAAACACAACCAGTTCAGGTTTTTGAATTTTATTGACAGGCAGTTATAATTTTATTTATACATAACCTATACGAGACTATTACTGTAATATTGTCTAGTTTATTCAGTACAAACCATACCCATTTTTAATACTGCCAGGTGACATTCTACTCCTTTATATTTATTTGGTATGAATACTACAAACTAGATTGTTACTCACCAGCCTCACGACACAGCCTTTGCAACCTGCTGGCATGGGCTTCCTGGTTCGCAGCCCACTCAGCTGGAGCTGTAAAGAAGATAGAGAAACATTTATGCATACCTATCCATCACATACACAGGCTGGACTTTGGTAAACAGTTATTGATATGAATACTTACACATGCCAGAGACATCATCCCTCTGCCATGCTTCTTGGACCCACTGGTCAAAGAGCTCCCTCTTCCTCCGCTTCAAGTCAGCATAGTGGTGCTGGACCTGCTCACCAGTCTGAGGGATATCAGTGGCACTGTTGAGATTATGGGTGAGACTTTCCCAGGCCTCTGATTTGTATTGGAAGGCCTGGTACTGGTCCTGCAGCAGTCTCATGTCATGGTTTTTAACAAGGAGTCCTACCATGACCTTGAACTCCTGTATGCTCCAGCGCTGCACCCGAAAGCACATACCTTCTCCAACACCTGCCATACTGCCTACAGTGGGAAGCTACAACCAGTTATGAGCTGAATCCCCACCTATGAGGTTTAAATATGGCCGATTTCCCACCCTTTGCTGTGATTGGATGGTTTTGAATATGCTGAGCTAAGCTAAGCTACGGGCAAACCTGCTTAGCTAAGGTTGGCAGTGCTTAAAGGGGCAGGTTCAGCACAGCTTACCAATGGGCAAATCCACTTAGCTGGGCTACTCATTGCTTAGCATTCATATTTAAGCAATGCTTTCTCCCAGTAAGCATAGCTGTGTAATTGATTCATCATTTCTGACATATTATAATTTTGTTTACCTTCCCTGACATCCCCCTGTGTGCTTTCATTACATTTATTCATGTGTGACTATACTGTATGGGGCACTTGTGTTTATTTGGGAGTTTCACAACTTTATTACACTGACACCTCCCATCTGGACCTACTACACTATTCTGGTTTACAAATATATGTTTTTTACTACCTAATTATTAAAAAAGTATGTACTGCTTTCACGTATAAAATGTGAATTGGTTTCTGTGGGGATCAAACCGAGAACAACTACTTGCCACACAAATGCTCTAACCACTTTGCTATTTCTATATTGCTGCTAGTTGAGGTATATTCATATTTAGCTCCTTGTGATGTATAAACTAGGCTGAGCAGAGCTGCAGAATGCACACACCCACTCAAATGAAAAAAAAAATTAAACTGTTGTGTTTTATTTTTGTACTATAGGGGTATGCACATTGATTTCTGCAACATTATCTGTGGGGGCTGTGCTTTTAAAATGGTGATGACATGACATGCTTTGCATTTGAGAGGTATGCTCCATGGACACTAACAATGTCTGCCATACCTCTCAACTGTACAGATTGTCACCGAATGTCCAGATTTTTGCCTTAAATTTTTGGTCCAATTTTCATACTATTGTGGGTTTCTGGCAGATTAGTGCCAAAGCATTAGGGACTGCAATTAATATATAATGGCAGACATTTGAGTTTTACACTTCACACCCTTTGGGGAATTCATGCTAATGTAATGCCTGTCATTCTATCAACTTTATAAGTGTGTGAGAGCAATATCTCACATTTGTCCCTATTTGTTCATTTTTTTATGGCTCTGTCCGGATTTCTTTTCAGGTTGCGAGGTAATGGTGTCCATGGACACTCTTGCTACTGTTACATTGCCATACAACAATTATGGAATGCAGGGTGCATGTGTATTGTGAGAGCACTGCTTTCAGACACCCCCCACCTGTGCTCGTACACAGAACCGTGACCGTATTAGAGCACGGCAGCACACCTTCATGAATATGCATGACACGCTGCTGTGCTGCATGGGAATGGTCCCTTTCATGCAAGAATAAGTTATTCTTGCACAGAAGTTTGCTGAATCCCGGGGATTGATTTAAGTGTTGCTTTCTAATAAGATTACATAAAAATAATTAATTCTAGCTTAGGAATATGTATACCTAGTGCCATGTGTATTTTATATAAAATTATTACTCATTTTATTTCCCTTTTGTGAATTTTATGTGGTGTTTTTAACACTAATAATGGACTCTGATTGATGAAATCTTTACACATGATTTTTTTCTGGTTCATGTCTTGATAGAGCACTAGTATATAAAAGAAGTTGAAACAATGCATAGTACATACACCTAGAAGATGTTATTGTGAAACCTTGTTTGTGTGTGTGTCTTGAAAAAGTCAGAAGAAAAACTGGACTCTTATCTTCTACAGTTCTGAGTACTGGATTACTTGTGTTGAAATCTCATATATATATATATATCTGTGTGTGTGTGTGTGTGTGTGTGTGTGTGTGTTCATGTATGTACATATACATATAAATCCTTCCAAATAATAACCATAAACCAACTTTTAATCTTTGGGACTGTTTGTTTAATAACTCATAACATGCATACATTTTTATATCTCTCTCTCAATCCCTCTCTCTCTCTCTCTCTCTCTCTCTCTCTATATATATATATATATATATATATATATATATATATAGTAATGACATAGCCACATACATAGAAAACACACGCAGTGACTAGTGGCAACTCTATAACACTAAGAAAGAAAATAAATAAAAATAATGCTGTTGTTAAAATAAGGGGAAAAACTAGAATACCGATTTCAAGATAAACATGCATGTTTTTATTAAATAAAAGACAGAAAGTCAAAACAAAAAGTATTAAAGTACTTTTTTCATGTCAACAATTTTTTAAAATTCTTACAGTGGTGCACATATATACTAGGACTTGCCTCTCCTGCAGGACTAATGGTACAGGTTATGAGGGAGTTTCACTGGACTGGTTTCACTCAGATTGCTTTGACTGTATATGAGCTGATAATGTAGGTGATTGATGTTGACACATATAAATATATAGGTGTGTGTGTTTGTGTGAGTATTACTAATGTGTATATGAGACACACACATACACACACACACACACACACACACACACACACACACACACACACACACACACACACACACACACACACACTCTTGACTCTATTTATTACACATACACACACATACACACACACATACACATATCACAAAAGGGAGGAAATTTTACAACTTTCTCCCAGTGGAAAAATTAAGTCAACTAATACATTTTTGAAATAGATATTTGTACTGAGACAGCTATGAATAGACATCATAAGTTTCATCACATGGCATTTTGAATGGACAGACTAGTAAGATCATAAATTGTTGATTTAAAACATATTCTAAAACTGTGGTTAGAGCCCCATTTAAAAATGTAAGTAAATTATATTAAATTTGGCTGTAGATTAATTTATGAGGCACTCCCTAGTAAGTTAAGAAAGTTGATATTCTAAAATGACAAGTCTTCTGAACAACTATTTCTTTTGGTTGAACATGTATTCCTATGTGAACTGGCAGGTTCCAGGTCAGACTTACATGTAAAAATCACCAGTAATAAGATAACACTGAAATATACTTCTTTGCTTATAATCATGACAGAAATTGTCATCATTTGAATCAGTTTGTTTAAATGCTCTATAAAAGGAATATAGCTATGTAGAGTATAGTTAATAACAACAATACAAAGCATGCAACAATAGCTGATACTAGTCAGTAGTCTGTTAAAGTGTACTGAAAGTATACCAAGAGTGTGATAATACTGGTGTATAAATGTAGTATTTACATTCTGTCATTGTGCTGTCAATAATATATAAAATATGCTGTGCAGTATAAAGAAGAGAATACCTGGACTTGTTGGATTTAAGAAGCATGGTGACACTAGTTAAATCACAAAATGTTTGTGGGCATAAAACAACTAGCAACCGGAAAAATTAAGTGATATGTGCACTTAGGAGACAAGCGGGGTTACACTGTAACACAGGTAGAAATGCAGACTTACTTGTGTAAAGTATTATATCCTGTAGCACTTGTGCCCAATGTGTTACATGATGCAATCATTGGCTGAGATGAACAGTCTAAATTTGGGGTTGAGGAGCTTCAGATTAACAGACTGCTAGAAGTACATAGGCTTAATAAGGAAAAAACAGTTGTCTATAATAAGTATATATCCCCAGTAAAGTAAAAATACAAGACTGGAAGTCACAAAGACAGATCTAGGTAGAAGGGTTACCTAAACCTAACACTGACCCTTGTTAAAGAACTCTTGTTAACATACCGAAGGAAGTCACTGAAAACTGAATAGGGAGTGTGAGTATTACCAAAATACTTCAACGGTTAATTGATAAAATACATCAGCATAGAGACTGACAGAGAGGGGCACATAGTTAAGAATTCACTAAGGCAGATAAGAACAGTAACTGAGGAAGGGACCTGTGGTACAAATGTGGCACATAAAGGAAAAGAAAAAAAAGAAAATGAATTGAGTCTTAAGCTTCTCCCTTCTACATCAAAACAGAGATTCAATGAAAAACAGAAGTAAGGCTGAGAGCAGGAAGCAATATTCTAAGGAAAATATGGGTAAAACCACTCCTGAGGAAGAGAAAGAATTAATACTGCTGGTGGAAGAAAATGATTTTCATGAAATATCCTTTAACAAGAATGAATTATCTGAAGGAGAAGTTTATATCTGTGTTTGTAGGAGAAGAGGCCACAACCAAAACTTTGCATCAGAATCTTGAGAAACATACTGACCTGGCTGACTTCCAGATAAGCCATGCCTAGTTTAAAAAATCTCATTGGGAAGATGAATTCATAATACTGACTTGGCTGATCTCCAGATAAGCTGAATCAATTTTAACAAAACTCAGTGGGTTGAGTGTACCCCAAGTGGAACTACAGAAAACATAGAGAAAGTAGACGAAAAACCAAGACAACAGAATAGGCTCACTATATACCTGTACGTTGAGTTAAAAATAACCTGCTGTACAGGGTAACCAAACAGAAAAGAAGATATTGAGGCAGTTGTTAGTTGAAAAAAAAACTTTTAAAACATTTGCAATAAAATGGACAAGACAAAGGCTAGAGTATTAACATAGAATTATGAAGGCCATAGAGACATTTTAGGCAGCTGACACAGACTGCCTAAAGACAGCTCCCAAATAAGGATTTAAGACTGCACTGATACCTTTGCCATTGTAGAGGTCCCTTTGAATGCATAACAATGGATTGGTTGTAAAATCAGATAATGACCATCAATATCTAGTGGAAATTACTGAATTTTTTGAAGTAGTACCAGAGAGAAAAGTTAATGCAAAGTCCACAGTGAAAGAATTAGTAATGCTATTTTCTAATGTCTGAATCACTCAAGAAATTCTTACAGACCAACGTGCCCTATTTACATATTGAGTGCTGCATAAACTCTGCCAGTACTTTAAAATGAAACAGTTAAAGACATTTCTATACCAATAAAAGCAGCTGGATTAGATGAATTATTTTAATAGCATTTAACAACTATGTTATAAAATGATGCAGAGTTCAATTTGAAAAATTGGGACCAGATGCTGCTGCTACATGTTATAGGTTCATAGGTGTTTACTAGGCTAATGGCCACACAGTCCTTTTTAAGCCTAGCCATTCATCCCAAATCTCTGACAAGTTCTGGTACCCTTGATAAGTGTAGCCAAGGGGCTTGGGAGGTGAAACATTTACAAGCAGGGTCCTGGGAGATTAACCATTTACAGGCTGCCTGTGTCCATTAGAGGCATAGGTGCCAAACCAGGGATAAATTTCTTGATCCACATCCAATTGTCCAAGTTACACTTGAATTGAGTTAGGGAGGAACTCTGCTTCACATGGATGGGGAGCCTGTTCCAGAGACGGGATAGTCTCTGGGATACATATCTGTCTCTCCAGCATGTTCTATTTATATTACAAGCAAGGTTTAAGTCTTTAGAATGGGTAATTCTGGTGCTGTTTAATTTTGCAGATATGCTGAAGGTCCATCAGAGTGAGGTCTGACAACGTCCTGTATGCCAGGCATACATCTCCCCTCAACAGCCTGTAGAAAGCAGAATACAGGGATAGGCCCTTGAGGTGGTCTGCATAGGACATGTTTCTTACACCCTATATTCTTTTAGTGAGGAGCCTCTGTGGATGTTCCAGTTCTTGGGTATGCTTGGTTAGGTACATACCAAAGGATGTATTGTACTCAAATGACTTCTTTGGACCTAGATGCCATACCTTTGTTTATAGGTTGCACAATATGAAATAATTTCCTCACTACTATAAACACGTGATGGTAAAGGCTAGATTACTGTCTATGTGAGTCCCCAAGTCCCTGACTACTCGGTCAATGCTTAGGGGTGTGTAATCAGTATGATAGTTACCAGGGATGGATGACTTCCAGATCGATACTATTATTCATTTCTTGGTATTTAGTTTTAGTCCATTGCTCTGACACCAGTTGTTTGTCTGTGTTGGCACTTCCCGAAGAAAATTTGTGTCTGCGGGTGATTCAATGACAGCTCCTAATTTGCAATCATCTATAAATGTAGTCAGCCAGAGGCCACTGATATTGGCCTTGACCTTGACTTCAGAGAAGTAAAAGCCGAAAAGGAGTGGTAAAATTCACCACACAACATACTCGCATGTAAGGCAGTGCAAAGGCCAAAAAACCCATGCAAAACTCAAAATGAGGCCAGCACCATAGGGTGAGATAAATATAATATATTTAATTCAAAAAGGCAAAACCATAAATCATCATACCGGTTTTGTTCCCAAGGCCTTCTTCAGTGATACTCTAATAACATTCAAAGAATACTTAAATAGTATTCTGAATACATTAATTAAGCAGATCAATCAGTATTTAAAGGCACAGTATGATAACAGGAGACATACTCAGTCTGTATACAAACTGCCACTCAAAGATGGTCATTCAAGCCAGGGGAAAATAAACCCTCTAATTTAGTAATCCGGGCCCTCTCCTTATTATTTAGTATATTGTGCCATCACATTTTTCTGGATCTGTCCCCCCAAATTTTATCAGCAATAGTAAAATGAAATTTGGCTGTTTTGTAGTTTATAGCATGTTTATATAGGGCATTGGTCAAACGCTGGTTTCCCATGTCACTGAGATGTTCTGACATTCTAATCCTGAGTGGCCTAGATGTCTGTCCCACATAAAAAGTGGAGCAGGAACATGTGGCTAAATAGACCAACCAACCAATCCGTACCACAATTACCAAAACATTTTATCTGGTATACCCTACTAGTATTTCTACTAGAAAATTTTTTAGTTTAAGCATGTGTGTACAGAATGAGCAATGCACACAGGGAAAAGACCCAATCAGTTTTCCCCAGTTAATGTAATTTGTTGACTAAAACCAGTTCTCATATATCCACTTTTAAAGTGATTAAAGTATGAGCCCACATTCTGGCCCCTATGGTATGAAAATAATCACTCTGGAGGTAGTATCCTAGCTAACTCTTGATTAGCCAAAAGAATGTTCCAATTATTTTTAATAACATTCCTAGTGGCATTGATGTTCCTTCCATAAGTTGTCACAAACCTAATCACCTCCTCCTCTGTACCTGATTTCACTTGATATTCCAATAATTTGGCTCTATCTTGTTCCTGAGCCCAATTACTAGCTGTCCTAACATACCCTGAATTATATCCCCGGTTGCGGAACCTTTTTATGAGGTCCTGTGGATGGTATTCGTAGGTACCTTGATTTGAGCAGATTCTCCTCACTCTCAAACATTGGGATTTGGGTATATTTCTAACAATATGATGGGGATGTAAACTAGTAGCCTCCAATAAGCTATTATATTGGGGGTATTTACGAAGCACTTGAGTGGATAAGGTATGATCTAGATTACATGTTATTCGAACATCCAAAAAATGGATCTCCTCATCATGCATATTAAGTGCAAACTCCATCCCCCATTTGTTCTCATTTAGATATTGGACAAACTCTAGTAGATATGTAACATCACCCCGCCAAATCAACCAACAATCGTCAAGGTACCTACGCCAAATATCCATGTCCCCTAAATAGATGTTATGTAATGGGTCATAGATAAGAAATTCTTCTAGGTACTCCATAAAAAGGTCCACATAAATGGGGGCAAAGGAAGCCCCCACTGCAGTTCCCTGTGTTTGCCAAAAGCAGTCTGCTTGAAAATAAAACACATTTTTAGTTAGTATATGTTCAGCCATACAGATTAACAAAGTGTTGAAGCCGGCTGGATAGATGTCCGCCTTATCAAGCCAATATTTTAAGGCCTCCAATCCAGCCCAGTGGGGGATATTTGTATAGCGTGCAGTAACGTCTAACGTGCACATCATCCAACCCAGCTCCAACTGCGAATCAGTCAAAATCTGGAGAACTTGAGTGGTGTCTTTTAATCTTGAATGGACCATCTTTAATAGAGGCTGTAGATACTGTGTAAGAAATACTGAAAGGGGTTTTGTCAATGAACCCCTACCAGATACTATAGGTCTTCCTGGTGGTTTCTCCAAGCATTTATGAATTTTAGGTAGCATCTAAAAAATCTGCCTCTGAGGATCATCCACCACCAGTTGTTGTTTCATTCCCTCATCAATAATGCCCTCCTCCACAGCAAGTTCCAAAAAAGAATCAATTTCCCTTTTGAACTGCATGGTAGGATCAAGTGGCATTGACATATAGTATCTGGAATCATATAACAGTCTATAAGCCTCATTCAAATAATATTACATGTCCATGACTACCACAGTTCCTCCTTTGTCAGCTGATGTAATGAAAATATTGGAATTATTTTTCAAATTTGTTAATGCCTGTTGTTCCTGTTACGATAAATTATGGCCGAACATATGAAAATCACTTTGTTTGAAATGCAAATCTTTAAGATAAGACTCCTGAAATACAGAAACAAATTTGTCCATTGGAGGCTGGAAATTGGATTTTCGAAACCGAAAATCCACACTTATCCAGCTTTTATCTTGTCCACCAAAAATAGTTTTAAAGTTAACAGATGGCAAAATGCCAACACATCACTGACTACAGTATCTTCATTCACAAAAAAAAAACTGGAACATATGATAATCCTTTATTAAGTAGTTGTAATTCCACATTAGTCAGGTTAACAGAGGAGATATTGTGCACATTAAAAACTTCATTTATTAAGGTATAAGTACCTGTAACAGTGTTTCCACATTTTTCACTCTTTCTAAGTTTTCTACCACCCCTGCATTGTTTAATCCTAATGGGTCATCCAAACCTCTAGATTTCTTATGTACTGGGGACCCCTGAGTGAGTACTTGTTCAATTTCAGCAGCAGACTCCTCCCCTGATGTACTACTATAATCTGTCTTAGATCTCTTTAAGGTAGATCTAGGTCTCTTCTTCCTAAGCTTCCCTACACCAGGCTGCCCATCAGAACATTTGACCATTTTTTTTAGGTCCAGATGGTTTACCCTTATCATAATCTGTCAAATCTCTTTGAAATTTCTGTAATTTTTTAGTTGTTAAGGTTTTTTTCCAAGGATAACAAATCCTGAGAACGTTTGGTCAAACATAACTTATACTGGGTTTGTCCATTAAAAGCTTTCACTTCCTCACAAATTTGTTTAATCTCATTGTCATTAGTCACTATATCATGTTCATAATAGGAAGAGAGAACATTAACAAAGGACATCATAGCTTGTTGCTGAACAGATGCCCATTCCTCCATCAATAAATCATCTGGAGCACTAACAAAGGATTGTATTTGAATTCTTAATCCCCTCGGTGTAGTATTTTTTGCTTGATATGCCCTAAATAACTTTAAGTGCCAAACATTGGTCCTAAGTGAGAACATGCTTTTAGTAAGCTTTCCAAACAAATCCCTACAAATATTATCCGGGTCCCTTATGTTGCTATCCATACTTTTGCTCTGATCCACAAGCCCAAAAACTTGCAAGTCACCCTTGTTGGATAACAGTCCCTGTAAAATAGAAACAAAACCCATAATTTTAAAAATATAACAAATATTATATGTGAAAAATAATAAACATATAACTGGGCATTTAAAAAAAAAGAAGAAATTTGTGTCTGCGGGTGATTCAATGACAGCTCCTACTTTGCAATCCTCTATAAATTTAGTCAGCCAGAGGCCACTAATACTGGCCTTGACCTTGACTTCAGAGAAGTAAATGCCAAAAAGGAGTGGTACCAGGACTCAACAGTGAGCAGCAACACTTTTAGATTTTCATGGTTTTTGACTTGCTATGTCAAAAGTACTTTCAGTTTAGCATTGCCTAAAAAAGGCACAATGGAGAAGGACAATGTTTTAGCTAATATTTGAAAGTCTAGAAGAGAGAGGTGTAGACCATCCCTCACAAAGTAGAATGGTCTGTTGCCATCTCCTTCCATGGTGACAAATATTGCATCACTTTAAATGACAACAGAAACTAAGCCAATCATTAAAGTTAGCCACATTTTGATGATATTGTGGCATCATCCTTGGAGATGGTAAAATGCTGCTCAATGCTAGGCTCATACCAGCTTAGGACATATTCCAAGAGCTCCATGATGTCGCTCTTCATGTAGTCTAGGGAGGTATGTCTCAGGTCATTTATGCCAACATGGGCTATGACTGAGTCATACTGGTACTTGTGGTCCAATGACCTTAATGCATGTGTAATGTGGCAGATCTTGTTCCCTGATAAGCAACTGACCGTGACTTACTTTTTACTCAGCCTGGTGAGAGGGACATCAGTGTGTCTCACAATGGAGTCTCCAGTAACAGAATGTTGGAATGTGTGGTGGCTTGCCTTATGGACTTGGAAGTAGAGGCTCCATGACATGTGGCTGTATGTGTTGATGTAGGTATTGCTTTGAAAGAGTGTATTTGGGGCTGCTGAGAGTGTTTGTTATGTGTACTTCATCTAGGAGGTCTTTGGGTTTAGGAAGGTTACATTTAAATGCCTCAGCATATGTGGGTCTGTGCGTCTGCTTTGAATTGTGTATGATGGCTGCAGAGTGTGTGTTACTGACAACCTTATTATCATTAGGATTGCTTTCATTTGAGATCTTTGCTTCCACTGACATTGTGTAAAAATATCTCTCAAATAGATATCAGTTTGTCTGACAATTGGTTGTCTCTTTGCATTAAGAAAAGTGCCCCAAGCTTCAACTGGATTCTCACAATTTAAACTGTTATCTGACATATATCCCTGAGCTTTGCAAGATATCACAAAAGAAACATGAGAGGAAGAAACACTTTGCCTTTAAAAGTGTTATACTACATTTTACAGACCTGCAAGACAGATTAAGAACTGTAATGTGTATAGTAAGAAATCATAGTGAGATGGCACAGCAGGGAAAAGACAGAACAAGAACATGTAACAGAAATGCTCATCTAAGTGAGATTAAACTAGGAGATAAAGTACTGATATGATATTAGTTAGTATCCGCTGCTGAAAACAAGTTTCTTGCTAAGTGCCATGACCCTTTTGAAATGACAGAGTAAATGAAGTGAATTATAAGGTAAAACAAATTGGAAAAAAATGAATGCAGAATAGCTGCATCAGAAAAATGCTCTCAAACCATGAAGCGAAACTGAACTTTTTGTCATAAGTATGTTTGTAGGTGAAGTTAAGTAAGGTTCCTGCAGCGTGTACTGAAGTCAAAATAGGGGAGACACTATCTTGGTCTTAAGAACAAGAAGTACAATTATTTGTGCTCAGGAATAAAGACATATTCTCAGAACTGTCTCTAAA
>NC_056736.1:444353398-444485898 GCF_019279795.1 Protopterus annectens | reverse complement strand
TTGGTCCATTATAGCCATAGTCCCCAGTTCGTGTGTTGGTATGTGTGTGTACGTATATATTGCTGTACTGAGTCAGAGTTAAACTTTTTCACATCAACACATCATCTGTTTAGATACTTTGAAACAGACTTACCTACTTTGTCTGTGTGGTTGGCTTTACTGCATGTCACTAATCCCAACAACACCAACAGGAAAGAAAATAACATTCTGTCATTCATCTGGTCATTCAAATGTTAATGTGCTAAAACAGAAGTAAAGGAAAACAATGTAATAAGATATACACATTTATACATGCATTCACAATCATGTTGTATAAACATAAAATGTATTACATATAAAAGCAGATATCTTGTGGCAGAGAAAACAGGCTTGAGGGTTTTGCGGGCTCTTACCAGAAATATGCATAATCACAGGGTGTTAGGCAGGACGTTTTTAATTAACAGATACGTGAACTCTACCACTGAGGATCCTGCTTAGTCATGACCTAGTTACAAAATGAAAAATCTAGGTAATATATCAAATAAAAGGCAATTAATAAGCCAAGCTGAACAGAACATGCAAATAATATACAATAAGCAATATAAGGCAGACATTTGGTAGAATTTTCTTTTTTGTGTACAAATAACCCTGAGCTGAACAGAACACAGATATGTTGTGAGATTTGTATGTTGCACCTATTCATGAGGGACCAAGAGGCTAAACCAGGAGTGAATTTTGCAGTTACTTCTCCATTAGTCCAAATTATGCTTGAATAGGGTAAGACAAGTACTTTGCTTTATGTGGCGTGGAAGACAACTCCACAGAAGTTGACTTCTCTGTAATCCATAGCTGTCCCTGCAACATTTTCTGTTTATCTTGCTGAAGAGATAAGATCCATTGAGTGGGTTTTTACACAACCATTGAACATGCGAGTATGTAATAGGTCTGACAGCATAGGGTCTGTTGAGGCAGAAATCAGCAGCCTTTAGGATATTCAAAGATTCAACAATTCTGAGAAAATTTTTTGTCATTTAGGAAACACAAGTGCTACCTAAATGAAATTTTGAGTGTCAGCTCTTTTACAGGTGAAAATAAACACAAAAAGACAAACATGACAATAACTATAGTACAAAAGTAAATATCTAGGTAGCTGATGCACATGCTCGTGCATTATTTATTTAAACTAGACAACACTGACTACTAGAAGTTTTAACACATGAAAAGAAAAGTATACTATACACAGAGGTGAGATTGGGTGATATAGCACATAAGGAAGTGATTAGAATTGCACTTGAATGAGAATATATTAATTTTAGTATGCAATAAATAAACAGAATTAGTGTATGAAAAAAAGAAAAACAGAGTGGAACAATCTGTTATAGTTTTGATACATCCAGATTTACACCTGCATTAATGAGTCTTATTGCATATGGATTAAAAACTGTTCATGTCCTGCAGCGGATACTCCATGACCTACCACCAGATGCAAGTTTAGTGAACCAACCAAACACTGGATGAGAAGTATCACTCAGTATTTTGTGGGACCTCTTTTTACAGGGTCTATATTATATCATAGAACGCTTAAAAAAGCGAATGATGAATAATCAACCCCATGTAAGCAAAAGCTTATAATCTCAAAAGCTCAGAACAGCGATTTTTTTCCAAGGGGAAAGAAAATCGCTGTTCCAAAAAAAAAAAAAGAAATGCATAAAGTGGAGGGCTTTGCCCCCACCCCCCCACTTAAATATACCAACTCTGAGATCGCACTATAGTGCCGAAAATGGCAAAGTAACGGAAGCGGCCAAGCAAATTCTTTCCCTGGGAAAGAATTTGCTTAAAAGCTTCTTCGCTATTTTGCCTTTTCGTTGTTTTAAGTTCAACCAAGATGCATTCAATAGAATGTGTCTTCGGTCATCGAATAGGAACCCTTTTTACATCTTATTTCAAAGAGCTCCTGTAAGGTAGAAAGACTAGTGCCCGCAATCTTCTTTGCTGTTCTTATTATTTGTTGCAGCTTTTTCCTTTCAGCCATTTTGCTGTTACCGAACCATGCAGTGCAGTTGCTGGTGATAATGCTCTGGATGGCTCCTCTGTAGAAGGTATTTAGAGCATTCATAGAGAGCTTTGCTTTTCTCAGCCTTCTTAGTAAGTGTAGTCACTGGTGGGCTTTTTTAATTAGCTGGCCTGTGTTTGTACTCCAAGAAAGATCCTCTGATATATGTACCCCCAGGAACTTTGTAGTTTGGACTCTCTCCACTTCTTGAACATTGATCTTGAGGGGATGGTGCATGGCAGATCTCTTTCTGAAGTCAGTAATAACTTCTTGTGTCTTATTGATGTTCAGGTCCAAACTGTTGTTATTGCACCATTCAGTCAGGGATTTGACCTCATTCCTATACCTACTCTCATCATCACCACTTATGAGTCCACCACTGTGGTGTCATCTGTGAATTTGATGATGTGGTTGTGGCTAGCTTTCACAGAGCAGTCATGGGTAAGGATTGTGAACAGTAGAGGACTCAGCACACAACCCTGGGGTACTCTGGCATTGATTGTAATACTCCCTGAAATGTTGTTACCAGCACAGGTCCTTTGGGGTCTTCCAGTCAGGAAATTGAGGATCCAGTTGCACAGCCCTTTATTTATGCCAAGGTTGATTAGCTTTTCTATAAGTTGCATTGGAATCACCATACTGAATACTGAGCTGAAATCTATAAACAACAGCCGGGCATAGTTGTTCTTCTTTTCAAGATGCTCCAATGTGAGGTGAAGTGTCACTGAAATGGCATAAGCAGTTGATCTGTTTGCCCAGTAGGCAAACTGCAATGGGTCAAAGGATTGGGGTAGTACTGTAGTCAAATGCCTTTTAACCAGTTTTTCGAAGCATTTCATTACATTTGATGTAAGGGCCATGGGGATGGCTTTTTTGGGCAGAGGGATTATGCTGGTAACTCTGAAGCATCCTGGTATGTTTTCCTGGACAAAAGAGGTATTGAAGATGTCCATCAGGACTATGTTGAGTTGGTCTTCACAACCTTTCAATACTTTTCCCAGAATGTTATCAAGGCCAGCAGCCTTTCTGGAGTTCATTTTTCTCAGTTGGTTCCTTACATCCACAACACTAAAGTTGAGTACTGCCTCCTTGTGGTCATTGAGAAACCTTACAGCTCCAGCGTGTTTTTCTCTTCAAGCCTGCCATAAAATGCATTTAGATTGTCCAGACATTCAGTGCTATCATCACACTGAGCTGACTTGGTCTTGTAGTCAGTTAGCTGTTGAATACCATGCCACAGGCTTTTTGAGTCTTTCGCATCCTCGTAGCATCCTTGTATCCTCTTTCTGTACTCCATCTTGGCCTCCTTGATACCCTTTTTTAGATTAGCCCTTGTCACACTTAGACCCTTCTTATCCTTTACCCTGAAAACTCGTACACCTTGGTTTGTGGTTGGCTCTTACTTTACTATTTTTGATGTCCATTACATTCTCCATGCATTTGGATATATAAGCCAAAGTTGTCTCTGTGTATTCAACTATGTTCACCAGTTTGTTCACTGTGGCTGCCTCCCTGAAGACATCCCAGTTTGTGATTTCAAAGTAGTCCCTGAGACTTTCCATGGCTCCTTCATGCCAGACCCTAATTTGTTTCACAGTAGACTTATATCTGATCGAGAGAGGTTTGTAAGCTGGTATTAATTTTATGGAGATGTGATCAGAGCTACCCAGGTTTGGTTGTTGTACAGTTAGTATAAGCCTTGTCCAGAGTATTTGCTCCCCTTGTGGGAAAATCCACAATTTGGTAGTAATTGGGTAGCAGTAGCACCTCCCTCAGATCTGTTTTGTTGAAGTCACCAGCTATCATAAATGCACAGTCAGAATTTTTGCATTGCAGCTCATATATGTTATTATGCAGTATATTTGGTGTTTCAGTGATGTTAGCACTCTGTGGCATATATACAGCTGCTACATAGACACCATTTAGTTCTCTGGGCACATAAAAAGTTCTGCATTTAAGTAACAGAAATTCCACATTTACAGAGCAATGTTCATTAACAATGTTGCAGTTTTTGCACCAGCTATCATTTGCAAAAAATGCACACTCCACCTCCCTTAAATTTTCCACACAGAGCTAGATTCCTATCAGCTCTGAACAAAGTGAAACCATCAAGGCTTACAGCACTGTCACTAATCCTGTTATTTAACCAAGTCTCTGTAAAGATTAACAGACAGGGATTTCTCACCTTGTTTGTGGTCATGAGTTCTAGCCTGAGATAGTCCATCTTGTTGTCTAATGTGCATACATTTGCTAACAGAATTGAGGGAAGTACATAGGGTTGCCAGCTTTCTTTGTGGCTAAAATCGGACTATGGTCACACCCCTTGCATCATCCATAACTCCACCCATTCCTACCCCCTCTCCCATTCATGCTCCGCCCATTTTGTGACATCACCGTGACATCAGCTAATGGGAACGCACCTGCCAGCGTGCATACTGTTTTCTTATTTCCTTCTACAATGATTACAGCTATGAAAATAAAATAGGACAAGCACTGATAGCCATTTGCTAAGCAAACAATACAGTCTCCCAATGAAAACAGACTTAGCATGAGCAGTAAACTTCTCTGCCCTTGAAACTCCCATTCATTGAAATGGCATGAAAACCCACATTCATTTTGCATCAATTTATAAAAAGGAATGTTGGTTTGTCTAAATGGTTAGCACTACCTACAAGATGACTACATTTGGGAGGAAATAATACTACATAACCATTATATATATAAATATATGCACACAATTTATAATGATTATTGGATCATCTCAGTAATTGGTATTACTAAATTTGAGGAGACTACCGAGTATATCTGCCCTTCCTACCATCTAACCTCCTAAAATGTACTTCTCAAAATGTAAATGCAGCATTCAAACTTTAGATTTACATCAGTGATTCAAATCAGACCTCAGGCTAATTAATACCACTAATGCACAGATTAAGGACAGTGTTTTGTCATCAGGAATTCACAAATTATGGTTCAGGATTTACAATAAAAAAAAGAATGTGCAAGATTAAGCATTTGGGAATGATTTATTCATACAGTGAGTGATGGAATGTGCATTGTGAAACAAAATTCACTCCTCACGCCTATAACAGTTATACATAGCTAAAATCGCCACAATTCTTTACTGCAGCTCTTTTCTATTCCAAACAGGCCAGAGATGTTAACACTGCTACCACAAAAAGACACACACACACACACACACACACACACACACACACACATATATATATATATATATATATATATATATATATATATAGGTGCAAGCACCACTATCAGTTATTTATGCACAGATGCGTGCAATGGGTATTAATGAGGACAAAATTACCTTACTCTGAAAGGAGGCTGCAGAATAAAGAAGTTCTTTGTATGTTGATGAAAAGATGGGATGTTAATAGTGCTATGAAATCACTACCACCATCTCCTTCATAACTCTAAAGTAAAGTTAGCATTTATTTTTCTTTGCTACGCTTCATTTAAACAAAAGAATAAAGGTATCTTGCAAAGAGGATTAAACAACTTGAAATATCTTCCACAAAGCATTGCACCAAATTCGCTGTCTCTCTCAAGGCAAGTACAGAACAACACATCCGCCCTTCTAAATTGTGCACCTCGTCTTTCTGTCAACAATAAGCTGTTTACTAAAAATGTATAAGTAACTCTTACCCTGCCAAACCTTTGGTACTTACAAATGGAGCACAACATGCACTTAAGAGCAAAGAGTAGCCATACACCGATTTAAGTAGTCACTCATTTTACTATTTATCAGATAATATAATATAATAATGCAAACTAATCTTCAGGTATACCATCATCTGAAGGTCCATTGAGAATTAGGCATTTTGTTTCCTACTCAAACACCCTTGTACCATTACTGTTGCCCCACCACAACACAGTTAACAGTTAAAAACATGTACAGCTTTCCAGGTGTTGCCTCTTCATACTTGAGACATGTACACATCGTTTTCAGTTACTGCCCCGTACATGGAAAAAAACTGTTGAAAACATTTATTTCTGTTTGTGGTATACGGTACACAGTTGTTACTACAGTTACTGCTTGAAATAATGAGCTGTAACGTTTCTTAACAGATTGGTATGCTGGCAGCTTCCTGATCTAAATTAATACAACCTAACAATCCATAGCTGTCAACCTTCAATCTCCAAAATGAGGAACACTAGCCATCATAATGTGGAAAAAATGGGCAAAATGTGGAACACTTACTGTTTACTAACAACTTCAACTAGGAAGGTCATACAATGGCTAAAATATATTAGTTTTACTTATTAAAAAAAGATCTTTTAATGATTCAATATGATCCATTTCTATTTACCATGGATATCAGTTAATAAAAAATTTCTAATACTGAATGTTTAACAGACCCTTTCACTGTGGAACTTTGAGGAACATTATGTTTTTAAGACTCCAAATGAGGTACACTCCTCCTCATAATGAGGTACACTTGAGAGGTATGTTAAACAATCTTGCACTCTTAAAAAGTAATACAATGGTTCCCCTCCCTCCTAAAAAGAAAACCAGATCAAGTCCCTAGTGACTCATTGAAACCAGTCTGTTACTACAAAAAAGCCAGCACAACCATATGCTTTGCACATTATTAAAGAATGCTAAACACAATCAGAATTCTCTAGGCACTTCTGTCACTTACATCCACTTACTCGATCAGCACTTCAGCAGGGGAGAATAAAATAAAGAGGTAATGAAAACAAAAGCAATCACTTACCAGACATGCTTGTCACATTGTAGGAAAGCGCCAAGTGACGCAGGCTACGCCACACTAGATTGTGCTTTTTGGATTCTGTAAATATGCTCTTCACTGAGAAACTGTTGCTAACAGCATCTGGCTGTGAGTACTGTGTTTCCATGTGCATGTTATGGAGCTGTAGAGGAATCTTGAGTGTGATCATATATAATAGTGCAGTGGTCTTTGTGTCTTTTTCAAAGTTGCGGTAGTTTGCTTAATGTAAACTATGTGAAGCCAACTGACAGCTGCAAGTTCCTGTGATTTCTTTTGGCTTTGATTGCTTTAGTAACAAGCATACAGAAGTGGAGGATCATTTGTTGTGAAAGAAGTTTGTCACGCAGTCTTCTTAGGTTGTACGAGTGTTGAGATTTCGAGTCACTTATTTGCGAGTCATTTATTAAATACCAGCAACTGTAGTGTTAACTTAATGTTATTGTTTGGGCTTTGCTCTTCCCAGACAGTTGTGTACATTTTGTGCATTAAGGTATAATTATGATGTAATGTGTACGCATTTTGTTCTCTCTGCATGATGTGTTTGACTTGTGCTTTAATATCTGATACCTACCAGAGTCTTTTGTCAAAACACGGAAATGGTGGTGAGGTCTTAGTAGTGACTGAATGGTGGAGGAGTGTGGTGAGGGTCAGTAAGCAGGAAGATCAATTGAAGATCGCTACTTAATAGCATCCCCATTATGCTTACGTTTGAGACCGTGGCAGTGTGGCACAAAACCCGGACTTCACATGTCCGGTTTAGAATGAAATTTCGTAACTGGACAATTTATTAGAAAACTGGACAGTCCAGTCAAAAAACGGACAGCTGGCAACCCTAGAAGTACAGGCCTGTGAGTGTTTGTCTTCAATCTGGCAACAATTCTAGCTCTGCAGCCTCTTTTCCAGGTTCTGTTACATCTCTTCCTTTTGGATGTCATCATGATTGTTCCAGAACCTTCCTTTCCCCGATTTAAGTACTTTGAAGCATGTTTGGTTAGGATTTTGAGTTCCAGCAGTTCTGTGAGTGTTATATGCCCCAGATGCTCTGTAGTAAGCAGGGAATCCAGCCAGAACAATGGCACAATCGAATACTTGATTTCCAGAAGTTTCATTCTGCTGTAAGTTACTGTAACATCATTTAAATGATGGGAAAATGATTTCCTCATTTTTTTGACAGAAAACTAAGACAGATTAAGCAATCCTGTATCATTAGCTAACACAGCCAAAGCCTTCCTGGGCATTGCCATTTTTTTTTTTTTTGAGAAAAGGAAAATATTGAGAAAAGAAACAAAGCTTTGAGACAGTCCAGATAGTTTTGTGGTTTAGGTCCTTAAATTTCTTAGTGATCCCTTAGTGACCATCCCAGATGTCACAATTGTTTGGGCAAGCACAAAATGAAAGGGCCATTATAGTTAATGATCAGCCTAGGGGAGTGAAGAGTACAGTGGAATGATTATATCTCTGAACCTGGACACAGATATAAGCTGTGTGATGAGAAAGGATTTCCATGCCGTAGTGGATATATGGTGATCAAAGGACAGTTTGTTGTTAATATCAATTTTCAGGGGTATTTTGTCAATGTGATAGTTACAATAGGAAGTCCAACGAACAAGGCACGCACGCAAGACAGTTGGTGCTCGGTCCAAACCACAACTATGAACCAGAAAGAAGGGACCAGCACTCAAAGGCAGCAGTTAAAATATATATTTAATTAGATTGTAACAACAACCTAATGTATAATGCACATTATACATTAGGTTGTTGTTACAATCTAATTAAATATATATTTTTCACTATTTTCCAGATTATGGCGTGCTTGTGGAGAGTGAAAGTTTTTTTTGTTAAGGTCTCCAGCATTCAGCAGCAGTACCTTGATGTTATTCAGATTCTGTTTTGTTATTACTGGAAGCCTTAGAAGACTGGCATTGCCTAAAAAAGGCATTTGGACAAGGATTTAGCCTATATATATATATATATATATATATATATATATATATATATATATATATATATATGGGTCTACTACGTTAGACCGACAGTCCACAACACCGACACCCACAACACGGACACCACAAGAACGAAACCGCAAAAACACGAAAGTTCACATTACTAACAAACCACAATACTGGCAGTTAACAAAACAAAACTGTTCCACACAACACATACACAACACAAGCACACCAACAACCTAAAAACCTACACTACACCTTACACACAACTATCTATGCACTAACCTTAACCCAAACCCTAACCCTAAGGTCCGTCACTATCGCACACTTACCTTACCTGCACCCTAACCCTAACTCACTTAATCAGCCCCTAACCCTCAAGTCCCTCACTATTGTGCACTTACCTTACCTGCACCCTAACCCTAACTCACTTAATCCGCCCCTAACCCTCAAGTCCCTCACTATTGCACACTTACCTTACCCGCACCCTAACCCTAAATCCCTCACTATCGCACACACACACCTTAAACACACCCTAACCCTAAATCCCTCACTATCGCACACTTACCTAGTCGCACTCACACATTGCCCATGTCGGTGTTTTCGCTGTCGGGATTCCGAGTTGTTGTTTAACTGCTCAGTCGGTCTTCTGGCATCGGTGATGTCAGGTCAATCTTCCGAGCTTTCGTTCTAACGTAGGGAACCCATATATATATATATATATATATATATATATATATATATATATATATATGGGTTCATGTTAGAATGTCAACAACTTACTATATCGACAAGTAGCCCTGCACCACGAAATCAACGAAACCTCGAAGCATCGAAGCATCGAAATCTGAAATAATCGACACCCACATCATCGACACGACTTCACCGACAACTTGCTACACCAACATCGCGTATTACAGGTAACGGGTATTAACATGTGTTGAGTAGGGGATGTATTTCTAATGTCAGACTAAGTGACATATGTTTATAAATACATCCCCTACCTCACATATGTTAATACCTGTTACCTGTAATACGCGATGTTGGTGTAGCGCGTTGTTAGTGAAGTGGATGTCCGTTATTTGAAGTGTCGATGCTTCGGGGTTTAGTTGATTTCGTGGTGCAGGGCTACTTGTCGATATAGTAAGTTGTCGACATTCTAACATGAACCCATATATATATATATATATATATATATATATATATATATGTATATATAGATAGATAGATATATGAAAGCCTTGAGGGAGTGGAGCAAACTATCCCTGACAAAGCAGTTAGGACTCACATCTATTCCCAGGCTGATGAATATTGTACCCCCTCTGAATGGCACATAAAGCTAAGCCAGTTGTTGAAAACAATAATCTTTTGTTTGTATTATGGCATTATTCTTGATGATGGTAGAATGCTGGTTAGAACTAGGTTCATATAAGCCTTAGACACATATCCCAAGATCTCCAACATATCTGTTTTCAAATTATCCAGGGAAGTACATGCAAGACATTTAACACACGTGCACTATGAATGTGTCACATGTAATCTATAGCAGCATTAAAGGTGTCCATGCTGCGCCTGAAGAATGAACAGATTCAGATGGCTACCAGCAGAAATTCTTAAGTCAGTGCACTATTAATGAAATAAGAAGAACGTAGCAGGATTATTAGAAATGGGAGGAATTGGGGGATCAGAACTAACAGACTCAGAAAAGTTTTCATCAAGATTAATGGAGTGAAAGAATTTCTAGATTGGCTGGGACCGAAGTAAGATTAGATGATAAGCGAACCCCAAAAAGATTACCAGAGGCAGGGATCATGCAGTGGTGCAAATGGCACAGTGAAGCTCGCTCATCTTATTAGCTGCATAGAATATTAAAGAATATTTTTGACAAACATTTACCAGCAATGTACAATTTAAATATCCTGTTTTAAACTGTTTGCCACACAACAATTAGTGGGCTTTATTGTTGCTTAAAACTCAGTATGAAAGCATAGAAGAACTGTTTTAAGTTCCTTTGTTTGTAATATTTTCCAGCCAACAGCAGCGCTAGCAAGTCTGCACATTTTTTTCACTTCCTTTGCTATGAACACCAGTACTATATTTATGCTTGTCTCTTTTTGTCCCAGGTTGTTTCAGATAATTTGGTCTGTGAGAAATACCACTGCATGTCCTTCCAAGGATGTCTCTTACTCATAGATCTGGAGAATTCTGTTTGTTTCTGAAACCCCAAGATTGCTACTGATGTCAGTAAGTTCTGTCATATTATAGGACTTACAGATTCAGGATATTATTCTCCCCTCGTAAGATTTTCAGCATGTGTACTTCACTGTAGTAGTTACCATGCTTATCTTCTGGAAAGTGTCTGTCAAAGGCTACTTCTCGGATCTGCTCTGTTGTACGTCATTTATTTCCCAAGATGTGCTGCTTCTTTTCTTCTGCAAGGTACATTTCATGATTCCTGTATTGACATTTCTTGCCTATTAAGTCTTTTTTTCTGACTGACGGTGATCCACATAATGATCCATATATTGAGCAACCTACATATTGATTTTTATGAGTCCATATCACTTTATCAAATTCATCAAACCTCTGTTTATTGAAGCCGCAATTCATCAAACAGCAAATTTTAATTAGGGCAAACCAATGGTAGGCCAACCAAGCGACTGCAAAAAAAATATAAAATTTAAAACCTACAAAGGTGAAGAGCTATGCCACCCACACCCCACCTAACTAAATACACCAACTCCAAAATCACACTACAGTGGGAGAAAGGGAAAATTCCAGATGGTGGCCAACCACTGGTTTGCCCTAGGAAAAATTTGTCATTCAATAAATAGTGGTTTTTGACAAACAGAGGTTTGATGAATGGCTATTTGCGAAGTAGCCATTCGATAACGTGATATAGACCCAATTTTTACATAGTGAATTTATTATTGTGCAGCATCTCCCATTATAACCCAGTTTTCTTATTATTTGAATTAAGTTTTGTAAATCTTTCTTCATGCTTTGTAAACACACAAGAGCTGTCTCAACATTAATTACAGATAAAAATGGAAAAATCAAAACATTTTGTTTTGACTGCTCTGTGGAAAGACCTTTACAATGATGTACAGAGTTTAAATAAATCTTCATAGGGTAGTGCACTTCTGCCTTGTTTTGGGAGGATGATAATACTAGGTGATGACAAGATGAAAGTGTCCAGTTTCTCTCTCTCTCCTGTCCATTGCATATGGTCAAGGATTAACAGTCATAGTATATACACTGTAGCTGTCAGACAATTATATACATCTGACAGTGGAGGTAAGAGACAACACACTATTGAGTGATGGCTTCTGGGGCCCTTTATTTCTGCTATTTCAAGTGACCCATGGTATTCCAAAGGCAGTCCTGGTTACAATATACTTTCAGAAGGAACTCAAAAACTATAGATACATAGGTAGTTTCGAAGTATTCTATCCAGGAGAACATTATAGATCATAGCCCAAATTCCCAATTGCCCCAAAGTGCTGTCTGGTTAAGTGACTTTCTCAGGGTCATACGTGAGGCTTACAGACTCGATCCCTGTACCAAAGGAAGTAACTCATTAACTACTCATACACTAAATAATAAACAAGTTATAAACTTACATTAAAAATGCAATTTTGTGATGATCCTTAAACAGCTAAAATAAATATTACTGCTTTTCTTGCATAATACCTGCAACACAGAAAAGTATAAATTGCTTGCACAACTCTTCCTATCTCCCATAAAATCATTAGTCTTGTATTTGCAAACACAGTTTCTCTGAGTGTCTCTGTGAAGCGATAGACGTTTGCAGTAATGGTTGGTGTAAATTCACATTCCACAAAAACTCACATAAATTCAGTGCATCCTACCAAATAAGTATTATACCACATTGCCACATTTAATGGCCACATCTTCTGTCTCTGTTGTGAAGTCAGATAATCAAATAATTGCATTGTGCTCAAGAATATAAGGCATTGTTATACTTTGGAGTAGAGGGTTAAAGTCCTAACCATGGCCCAGGTGACCTGGGTCGATTAGAGGCACATGTGTCTGAGGCACTGACAGGGAGGAATGGGTGCTTCCATCCTGGGGGAAGAAATTTATCTAGGTGTGCTTTGTGGCTAGGCATGGTCCATAGAGTAGTGTAGCCCTCTGGCTTAAAAGGTTAATGAAAAGGAGGGAGATTCAAGGGGTAGACCATATATGAAACTATCCCCAGTGAGCAGTCAACAGCATAACACCCAATGAAATCCATAGGATCTACTTCAGCCCTAGTATTAGAATGGAGATAGTCCAGGGGTGGTACAATCTGGAGGAGCTGTACGAAAGGCTGGTCAACCCAGCATTGGATGCGGACATTGGGCTAAGCTGGAAATAATGAAGAAAGAGAACCATAAAAATCATATAAGATAATGTTGTTGAATCACACCATGTGCAATGGCCTTGGAATTAATTCCTATAGTTCTACTTACCTATCTTATGATGTAATTCTGAAAAAATTAATTTAACATTCCAGCGTCCACTTTGGAAAATGTCTAAGCAAATTAGCATGAAATGCAGCTAAACCAATAGAAAATTGCTTGTCATGTATCATATCATGGGGTCCTGAATAACATGCATTAAACAGCATTTTATTTGTTGTTTTGCACTACATAATTCATGGGCCCATTGTGCACTTGTTAGTGTTGCTCCCTCATGGTGCTCTAGTGTAGCTAGTTAGGTGCCTTCTGTGTAGAGTCTGCACGTGGATTTTCCCTGGTTACTTCAGTGAGTTTGTTTGTGTGTGTGTGTGTGTGTGTGTGTGTGTGTGTGTGTGTGTGTGTGTGTGTGTGTGTGTGTGTGTGTGTGTGTGTGTGTGTGTGTGTGTGTGTGTGTGTGTGTGTGTGTGTGTGTGTGTGTGTGTGTGTGTGTGTGTGTGTGTGTATGTGTGTGCACATGTGCACATGCTATATCTATCTATCTATATATCATTATCTATATCTATATATATATCTATATATATATATATATATATATATATATATATATAGAGAGAGAGAGAGAGATAGGTAGATATTTTGGTTTGTTCTTCATAAAATTCATATTTTTCTGGCAAATCACTGAGGTCTAAAGTCACTAAATACTGAAAAGCATTTGATGTTCAGACCTCACGTACTTCAGAAAATGCATGGTAATGCAAAACCTGTTATTCTAAAAACTTTCTAAGTTTATAAGAGCAATAGTTAAAATCTGTCCATGATTTTAGGCTTTTGTCCTCCATTATTTTTGACTTTGCCCATAATTCTTATGCTAATAGGTCAATAAGTATGCTACTCTGTGATCCTTATTAAGATAAGGTAAGTATTGTAAACTATTGAAGGAATATAATTCATTGCACATAATTTGGGAAAAAATAGAATGAAGAAAGAATAACAATCTTCTACTGAAGTAGTTAATGTAAAATGCAGTGTTTAGCCAAACAAAAACAGTATACTGTTAACAACCTTTATATTTATGTGCTATGAAAAATGATTCAACATCTTGCCATTTGTTTGTATGTGATTATAGCATATTCCATGCATAATTAAAGTGGAAAGGACCAAAACAACAGAAAGAGTGCAAGGTCTAAGCAAAGATTGTACTGTCTTTTGTAATCAGTCATGTATGTTTTTCCCATCTTCTTAACCTTACAGTACGTCAATAACTTCTTTCTTCTTCAAGTTTTGAACTTTACTTTAGATACCAAAGATAAGTGTGTGTGTGCAGTAGTTCCATACTTTGTTGATTGTTGGGCATCAGGGATAACATCATCCAATGACAGGGTTGGCGTGTCAGTAGGGGACTGTTGGTGGCATGCACTGTGGCAGCTAGCTGTGTTGGAGCTGGATTCATCACCTGGCAGAGATGGAGTTGGACTGCAGGACTATGCAGGAGCCACCTTGTGGAGAAATCTCATTGGTGGAGTTTGAAGAACGTCCCTGACTAGGACCAGGGGAACCCCAGGTCATATGCCACAATTTGACACATATGGTATGTCTACAGTGCTATGTGCCTGGTGATGTGGGACACCATGAACATGTCCACCTTGTCTCTGGACAGTCCCATAGGCACATATACTACAGCAAGCAAAGGCAGATTGGATGGTAGTCATAATCTATCACACGAAAGCATCTATTAAGGAAAATTTTTTATCAATGACCTCATTAGCAGTGCCATCACATTATGCTGATACTGCAGACAACTGTGCGGTTGATGCATCTTTTCCTGCATGCCACAGAGCACACTTGACAGCTCACAGAGCTACACATAGCAGCTGTTTACACCTGGATTGGTGACCTGAGTATCTGCTGGTTGACTCAGAGTCCTGCACACAAATAATGGGGACAACACGAGGTTCTCAGTGATGTCAGACTCATCTGCAAAACAGTCCTATGATGGGTATGCATACATCAGAGGCAATTAGCATAGCAGGGGCTGCATTTGGCAGGAACACAACAGCTCATGTAGAATAGTAACCTACAGGTCATGAGATAGCAGAGACATTCACAGGAATCTTGTACTCGTGGATATGGATGCTCCTTCCCTCTAGAGTAGACATGCTCTCCCCTTGACAAACAGCAATACGATTTTTTGTATTGGAGTTTATAAAACCAGATATAATACAGTCCATGCCTTTGCAAATTAGGCTTGTTAGATTGATGGGTCTATAGTTCCTGGAATCTTAGGTAGGACCCTTTTGTTTATAAAGGGCAGGAGGGCTATTTTTCATATCTCAGTAACATACCCTGTGACTGATTAAGCTGAACATTTTTAGTAGGTGCTCAGAAAGAAATGTTTGATGCTGTTGATTAAGCAAACAGGTATATTATTAGGGATCATAGTGGTGGTATTTTTACATTTATAGAGTGCATTTAGGACATGGGCCATATAAATCTTCAGAAGAACAAAGGTCCTGGGAATGTGTGGAACTTCAAAGATTTTTCTGGTATGAAATTGGTATAATTTATCTGTAAGTATAATGTCAATATCTTTAGGGACAGAGAGGGTAATACTAATTTACTTAATTCAGAACATCATAGAGTGTTATTTATTAACAGTCTGACTGAATTAAAGAAGCATGTATGATTATTTATGACTTAATTTTTATTCCACTTTGGTCTTCCTTATTGCAATTTACAGGCTTTCGCTGATCTTTCTGACAAAGTCTTTAGCACAGGTAGATTTTTGCTTTATGAAAGACCCTAATTAGCTTTTTTATGGGACTTATTTATGCTGAAATTCCACTAAGGTTGTTATTTTTACATTCCCAAATAGATTTTATTCTGACCACTTGATTTATTCTGCTTGTTAGATTTGAGTAAACTCATTGTTTGAGGCTCCATCTTTTCTGAAAATCTTGCAGTTGAATTTTGAGAGCTCATTGTGTAGTTCTACTAGCTCTGAAGTTGCTGAATTTGGAGGTATTTTTTGTTATAGTTTAGATGCCTTAAAGTACAAAATTATTGATTTGTGATTTAATTTGACCAGAGAAGAGGATACTACGGGAGTTGTTCTGGTAGGCCTAATGTTAATCAGAATTTGACCCATAGTGGGCCGGATAAATATTTGCACAACGACTTTAACATTTACTAAATCCTGGAATCATTGGATAAACCCAACCTTTTTAGCTTAGGAGTTCTAGTTAATAAATGGATAATTGACATCAACCTTCATAAAGATATTTTTATTTATGAGCTGCGAACCTCTAGGGACCTAGAATGTGACCTATAGTGGGCTATGAACTGATAATTTGGCTTGTTTCATGTAATTTGAAGTTCAATGAGTTCTGTTTGTGGATCACAGAGGTTTTGCTTTTGATAGTTGGGTCTCTGATAGACATTGATACTCCCCTGCAAGTTAACCATGTTTTTTTGGATGCTATTTTAACAGTATATCTGTTGCATTTAGCTATAGTAAAGTTAAGTATTTGTATGTATTCCTTGTCATTACATGATAACCCTTAAACTCTACACTGATGTCATTACATGATAACCCTTAAACTCTACACTGATGTCATTACATGATAACCCTTAAACTCTACACTGATGTCATTACATGATAACTCTTAAACTCTACACTGATGTCATTACATGATAACCCTTAAACTCTACACTGATGTCATTACATGATAACCCTTAAACTCTACACTGTCATTAGATGATAACTCGTAAACTCTACACTGATGTCATTACATGATAACCCTTAAACTCTACACTGATGTCATTACATGATAACTCTTAAACTCTACACTGATGTCATTACATGATAACCCTTGAACTCTACATTGATGTCATTACATGATAACCCTTAAACTCTACACTGATGTCATTACATGATAACCCTTAAACTCTACACTGATGTCATTACATGATAACCCTTGAACTCTACACTGATGTCATTACATGATAACCCTTAAACTCTACACTGATGTCATTCATGATAACCCTTAAACTCTACACTGATGTCATTACATGATAACCCTTGAACTCTACACTGATGTCATTACATGATCACCCTTGAACTCTACACTGATGTCATTACATGATAACCCTTAAACTCTACACTGATGTCATTACATGATAACCCTTAAACTCTACACTGATGTCATTACATGATAACCCTTGAACACTACACTGATGTCATTACATGATAACCCTTAAACTCTACACTGATGTCATTACATAACCCTTAAACTCTACACTGATGTCATTACATGGTAATTCTTAAACTCTACACTGATGTCATTACATGATAACCCTTAAACTCTACACTGATGTCATTACATGATAACCCTTAAACTCTACATTGATGTCATTACATGATAATTCTTAAACTCTACACTGATGTCATTACATGATAACCTTTAAACTCTACAGTGATGTCATTACATGATAACCCTTAAACTCTACACTGATGTCATTACATGATAACTCTTAAACACTACACTGATGATATACTCAAAGTGTATTTGCAAATTATATTCATTCTTGCACTCCTACATACAGAGTATGATATCTAAGTCTTTTTGTTGGCATTACGTGTCCCGCAGCATATCTCACTGAAGCACAACATTTAGAAAGCTAAAGAGCAAAATGCTGCAGTGAAAGCCTGCGCAACTCTTTGTCAGTCAGATATACTAGCACTCTCAGAAACTTAAAACTATTCTATATTACAATGTAAGTTATACTTGGGTCAGACAGCTGAAGCACAGAAGGAGGAGGAGGTGAATTATTGTAAATGACAGTACTGCATTAATAGTACTCTAACAAAGTATATAATATAAATCAAAGGGAGTCCTAAGGATCTGCATTAATGCAGCAAAATGTTAAAAATCATATTTGCTTACTTAGTAGCAAAATAGCAAAATTCACTTATAAGCTAACTAAAGCAAATCTAGTGTGAATCTCTGACCACAGTTGTTCCAACATTTTTATTTTTCTGGACATTTAAAAGAGCATTCAACTTCTATAATAACAGTCAGCAAACAAACTAGGATATGTGGCTGATTCCAGTTAAAATAATAAACGACTCAGACTGACAAAGCTAGAGAAAAAGAAAACAGGCTGAACTATATTCTGACCAACAAACTAGCTAACATGATCAATTGTGAGACAATGTCTGATACCTTGAGTGGTGTTTATATTAATACATTTCCTAGAATAAAACATTTCTATATGCTACATACTAAGATAAGTACATTTAAAATTGTTTCCCTTGAGGATATTTTATATAATAATTTTTACAAAGCTTTTAAAATTTTGGGGGAGCTTTGAAATTGAGTAGCAGGTTCAAGAAAAGCATTTAATTGAAAAGAAGCATACTTAACATTGTTGGAATCATTTTCATGTCCTGTCTTGACCATTTCATTGTCTATTATATTAATTTCACATTCTCCTTTCAAATGTTTATATAGTTCATGAATGCAGTTTGCTTTTGTATGTCTGAAATCTTATCTTAATAGCAATGTAAAAAAATAAGAAGTGTAAACACTTAAATATTAACATATTCCAGTAAATACAGTGCAGTAACAATGGGTAGCCAGTGCTGCATGTATAAGGGGCCTTGATGCAGTTAACATCAGGATCATCTCAACGTCCCTCCGTCACTTGGACAGAGTAACTAGACTAGATGAGTGACATTTAAAACAAGCAACCAGAAATGCAACTAACAACATCATCATCTCAACATCCCTAGGAATCTTGGACATATTAATCTTGATTGGATGAGTAATATTTAAGCAAATAGCCAGAAATGAATGCTACCTCACTCCAAAAAGTTGTAACTGCAGTGAGATAAATTATGGAAATTATGGAAAAAAAATAAAAAAGCATGCAAGGCACGATAGATATGAAGAGATCAGGGTAAACCATTACTACACTGAACGTCCTAACAAGGTTAAATACTCCAGAAATGTTTTCTCTTAGCCTGTTTTCCTTATATTGTATAAAATATTATTTCTCAGCCGCTCTCAAAAAATTCACATACACTTAATACTCTTGAATTTGAAGAATGCTAGACAACCATTTGTCTCCTGATTCTATCCTAAATTTTTTTAAACTCCAAAGAACACAAATTGAAAGTAAAGCAGCATTGCAATAAGAATAGCATGAGACGAGAAAACAGTGATAGTGTACAATTTGAACAGACTGCAAGGAAAGGGTAAGTTATATAGAAAAAAATATCCCTGCGGAAGTAGTCAGCCAGACTTGTAGGACTCCATTTACTCTGCACTAGCCCCCACTCTATGGACAAGAGTCCAGGGGAGTAGTAAGGTAGCTGCTATACCTGGCAGTGAACATGGAACACAAGGTAGATTGTTGAAGAATGCTAAGACGGAAACAAACAATAAATAAATAAATAAATAATTATATGGAAAAAGGTGAGAAAATATTAAGAACTGATGGCCCATACCACTGGGGAATACTGATTAAATCTTTATAAGAATAATGCAAACAAGAATGAGTACTGTTTTGGAAGAAGTTATAGAAGAAGAGGTTTAAAAGGAAAAACAAGTGAAGAAAATCTTAGCAATAATAAAAGAACTAATAGATGCTGTTTTAATCGAGAATAGAGATAAAAGGTTGATTGTGTGTGATGTAGCAAAAGCATTTGACTGAATAAGTCATGAGGCACTATAGGATACTTGAGGGGATTATGGGATTGGGAGAAAAATAATGAAAGTATTAAAGAAGTGTCATGAAATGTGTTGGGGGAAGGTTATGGTAAATGAGTGATTAGGAAAGCAAATAAAGATTGAAAAGGTATGAAACTGAGGTGTCTGATGAGTAAGGCTTGATATGTGTTATCAAAGACTGCATTAACAGAGAGATATATTGATGAAATGAAAGAAGCACTATAGGAAATGGAAAACGATGTAATAACACTTGTGAGGTTTTAATGAGCAGATGGTTTAGTTATTTTACAAATAATATAGCATGTACGATGGAAACTGTATCAAGGATGGAAAGGAGGGGATAGGTAAGGCTGGATTAAGGATAAACAGGCCAAAAGCAAATGGTTTGGGGAAATGAAGACAAATGTTATATATTTTACTAGAAATTAGATAAATATATTAGGAAATAAGTTTGAAAGTATTCAGCTGAACTATGTCTCTTACAGCCCAAAGACTTCTATATGATTTGAAAGTAGAGTTCCAAATGTTGGAAAACGTAGTGCTTCTTAATAAATACCATTATTTGTGAGTATATAGACACATTTCATTTATCTAATGTACAGACTTGCCGTTTACGGATCCACACAAATCAATTTACAGTATGCAATGCGTCTGCTTGTGAATTCTGTAACTATCCTGCAAGTCTTTGTAATTATACAGTTGCCCAACCTGTAATTTAGTCTGTCAAGTCATTTGTTTTGTTTTGAGAAATGATTTTTTCAGCTGGTCATCTATATTAACAGCTGGCAAATATGTATGTTTTGTCAAGTGCCTAAATTGTAAATAACACTTTTGTGTATTTATCTAAGCTGTCTAACCTGCTGGAGTTATAACTAGAGCTGGTTTATTTCAGATGGGGTAGAGCAGTTCTCAAGTTGTGATTCACTGTTTTATAATCAGGTACGCCAGCAGCTAGCTTGTATATGTAGCTGAATGCTTGCTGATTTTCAATGAGCATATTGAGATGAGATGGACATCCACCCAGGAATAAAATGCCTTACATACCCTTTGCTTTTAGGTGCACACAATGAGTGCCTTTTCATTTCTGAGTTAAGAACAGTGTCAAGTGTCAAGTTAAAAAATATGATGGCTCGCTAACTAGTTGTCTGACAGACCCCATGTGGTTAGAGTAGCAGGTGCCACTTCTGAAAGCAAAAAAGTTACCAGTGGTATGCCACAAGGCTCAGTTGTGGCCCCTCACCTATTTGGTGTATATTATTCAGACCTTCAGGCAAGCAATCCTGGCCTATGGTTTACTAAGTTTGCAGATGGCTGTAAATTGAGTGGTGGTATTCAATCTTCAACTGACTCACAACTGCTCCAACATGGCTTAATCATGTTAACAATTGGTGCAAGGACAATAGTCTCAAATTAAATGTAAACAATGTAGCCTAGTTTATTTCACCAAACAAAACAGCTTCACTTACCGTATAGAAGATGCACCCCTCAATCAGACACTGTTGTGAGGGATCTAGGTGCTCTTACTGATAATTCCTTGCTTTACTATCATGTGTCCACAGAAGTTTGTAAAGTCTTTTATTTGACCCATCTAATTTTCAGAGTAATTTCCACTACATGTAAAGAAGTCCTAATTCCTCTTTACACATATCAGAGCCATTATTGAATATAATGTACCATTTGACATGTATTTATCTAAACATGTCACACAACTTGGGAGACCATCAGATTCCTATCTACAAAGATCAGTGGCCAAAAAAATCTTAGTTATCAGGTGAGACTGTCAGCCCTTTATCTGTACTCAGTCTCTTACAGACTTCTCTGTAGAAATCTATGTCTAGCTTTTCATGCCATGAAAGATCCAACCTTGTTTGACCTCCCATTCCTTTGCAGAACTAATGCTACATCAAATACCCAGATAAGGAACTAAATCTTCATCAACAGATAAATAAAACATGTTGGTGTGATAGATTCATATATCAAAATATCCCTCACCTCTGGGACAGACGTCCACTACATCTCAAGCAGAGTAGCCACCTTGCCTCCTTCAAGATAAACCTAGATAATTGCATGAACAGCCTCAAATTCTCATCCGGTCTATCTTGTCTTACCCTCCTTGAGGATACAGAGAAATTTTGAATAGGGTTTTTTGGCTAGACTTGAAAGGTCTGCAAACTGATTGACTAGTACTTACCTATGAACCTAGGAGCATACTTTGACTGCATTAGCTGCCTGTCCAGTAAGAGTAGGGAGCTACATCTTATTGTATACTTTTTATATCAGGTCAGTAATGCACTATTACTAAAACTGTATGCTAACAACAACAACAAAAAAGAAAACTAAGTCTTCTCAAAAATGTATGTTAGTACAAGAAATCAGACTAACCTCTAGGTGTCTATTGATGTCCAGCCTATCTCTTTTGTCTCTTGATTTCAATGGAAAATTCCTGTTTAACTCTAAATTCAATCTGTTTTCTAAGTCAGTCAGTTATAATAGGAAATACATATTGAAACAGAATTCAAGTTCAAGACAGACAGTCCCAACACTAGGCTGACAGTTCTGGAGGACATAGTTTGAGCTCCTTTAAGCCAGGCTTCTTTATGAAATATACCTTAATGGCTCTTCATCTGAAAGACCTTTGGTTTGACTTGTGGTGCATTTCAGGAGCTGCGTTTGCTTTTCCCTCTTGTGTATACGCTGTTCAGTTACTGCTTCTCTCACAGCCTGTGGAATAATCCTATTACTGGTATGGGTCATATTACTATAAAAGCCCTGTTGTCTACTAGTACGCGTTGTTCTTTGCATGTCAGTGAACTTAATTTGACATCTTGATTTCTGCTCCCTTTGGTAACGTTTCTATTTTAAACTTGATTGGCTTATTTAAAGACAATGTTTTCATACTCCACCCTAGTTAATGTAAGGTGTGATCAGTGTCCTTGCTTACCATCTCTTTTAATACCCTACAAGCCTGTATATTTATGGAAAGTACCTAGCCTGCTTATTAACTCTGCTCATGTCCATTTACACATTTGGAAACCACCAGCTTAGTTTGCCAGCTGTACTAGCAACTGTTAGGTTTGTACATCCAGTTAAGTACCTAAATCACATCTTGCAAGTCTGTGCAATTATCTAAACTGTCTAATTTACTATAATTATTTCTGGAACTGTAATATTTCAGGCTGAGTAGTGCTGTCTTCAAGCTGAAACTGAGTGCTGTGTTTCAGCTATGTCACCATCTAATTATACATAGAATAGAACCTATACAGAAATGAACACATTGTTTTTTAAATTAACATATCCACCAGATATTAAATGTCTTGCTCAACCTTCATCTTCTGGTTTGAATAAAGAGGTTCTGTACTTTTAAATGCATTGTGGTAAGTGCATTGTCAAATTCTGAGGAAAATAATTTGAGCGTAATATGAATGCATTTGCTACTTGTTCGGCAGGAGCAAGTTGCTATCCTCATCCTTGATTTTTTTCCTTGGCACCCAACCCTGGCACTTAACTAAATGTGAGTTGCTTCACTTGACAACCACCCACTCAGCCAGTCCAGGACCTCAGAGTCCACTCCAATAATTGTTTGTTTTTCTCAGTTCTGTAGCAGGATAGTCTACAACTACAAACTGGCCCGTGGTATTTTCTTTTTGGTTCCTGTTCTCCCGTTCGATTCTCGGCTGGAGTGCAGGGAGTGCCTTCTGTGTGGAGTCTGCATGTCCTCCCCATGGTTGGGTGGGTGTGCGAAAGACATGCGTAAATGGGCGTGCCTTCATTAAAGGTTGAATGTCGAGCTGGCACCTCAGCGTTCATGAAAATCTACTGCCAGTCATTAGCGGGCAAAATGGTTCTTGTAGGAAATCAACTGATGAAAATTTGATCTATAGTGGCCAGTCCCAGCAACACCAGTTCACTTTAAAGTAGCCACTGCAAAATCAGTGCTTAACTCCCTGTAAAAGTTACAAAACAAAACTGGCTACCCACTAATGAGCTTTATCCTAAATTTCATAAAATGTTTTTTCTTGGATATGATATCCTCTCACCCATATAATTAACATCTTCCTCACATCAGGCAGATATCCTCCATATCTGAAATATTCTACCATTATTACCCTACCTAAGGCCCCTCATCCCAGGTCTGCTGGAGCTCTTGGTGCAAACAAATCTTAAATTTAAGACCTTGATTGATATTTTGGAAGATGTAACAGATGGGTGGCTACTAGATTAGTATAGAAAGTGTCTGCTTACTAATGTGACCTTTGTGCATCAAGCTTTTGAGATGGCACACTATTCCTTACCATTGTCAAGGCTTAAGAGCTGTGCCGTCATTGATAGCCCTTCCAGCTGGATGAAGGGTCACTTAATGAGCTAGTCATTCAAAATACTGATTGGAAGAATGATCCTTGCATGTGTCTTTAGGGCAAAATTCACTCTAGAATTAATTCTGTGGCCCATACATTTTATGTTTATTCATCAGTGATATTGTTGGACTCCATCTCACTTTGCACACTAACAAGCTTAGTCTCCTCAGAAGTGCAAACTCATTAGTCACAGCTCAGTATTTAGCACAGGTTGACTCCCATATCCTTTGGTTAAGTAATAATAAACTCATATTCAGTACAAGCAAATTAACTATATTATCATCTGGAAGTAGCCATAGGCTTATGACAGCGAAAAGTTTGTGTATACATTATTTTGCTTGCACCACAATCAGCTAGATCTTTAAATACTTATGGTTGTGGTGAGATGAAAATTATTATTTAATTATCATACATGGTTATAACTAACGTCTTATGTAATTAAACTGTAACTAAATCAGTAGAGAGACAAGAATGCAAGAGGTCATCACTTTCTGCAGAGAGTGCACTATCTCATCCCCGGAGCTTTGCTTCTGTCAGAATGATTTTTCACAAAAGTGCTTGGTGCTTTGCACTCAAGTAAAATGTAGTCTTCTGGAGCTAGCCACCACCCTTAACTTCTCTTAATAATTGATTTTCAATAACACTGCCTGTTTTTTCTAGGATCAGCTTTTTTTCCCTCATACACCTCCATTCAAACATTAAAACCTGAGTGCTATAGCAGTCTGTGTGTGGTCTAAACTGTAGTAACTGCTTGCTACAAGTTTTAAAAAAAAAAATGTTTTTTTTAATAAAAAGTATGAAAGGAAGGTTGGAGAATTGTCACAGAAATGGGACCTGAATGGCTGGGGGGAGGTATTGATCTAACAACAGAAATAGCAGCTTTTTTTTTTTAATTTTTACTCGAGTGGGGCACTGACCTTTTTTGCTCTGAGGGCGCAGGGCACTGGTTCATTGTACTGGTACAGGGCCCTGGTTGAGCCAGCTACACTTCTGCTTGTAGGGCTGCCTCAGAGCAGTGATTACCTCTGTAGGATCTTATGCAGGAATCTGTAAAACAACTTGAAGCTCTTAGGCTCTGTTTGTCCTACATTTAAGGTAGCTTTTGACTCGTACTCTGGAGAAAAACACAATTTCAATTGTGTGCACACACCTGCTGATGTAAACACAGCTCTGCTGATTTCTTACTCAGACTGCATGCTCACACTGATTACCTCACACTGACCTAAGCAAGTTATCCAAGCAAAAAATTAGAACAAACAAAAAAGCCCACTGCACCAGTCTGCAAAACAAACACCTATATAATCCCAAACAGTTCTGATCAGCTATGCATAATCTTTTCTGCCTTTGCCAAACCACAACACCATCTTCTTCCACTAATAATACTTCAGACTCTGTAGACACTCAATTCAACATTCAGTCAGTCCTCTCTTAACTCAGTGATAGCCCTACCACAAATATAACTGCCACTTCAACTCCAGCAAACCAACTGTTCTCCATCTATCTTCAAGCAGTCTCTATCTCAACTGTCCAGAACCACTTACAAAAATTAGAAATTACAGTCCCAGTGACCAACAGTCTTCCTTCACAGTTTCTTAAAATTCCTGCTGATTGCCTTGCATATCCTATCTCATAGGTTCATAGGTTCATAGGTAGGTACTAGGCTATCAGCCCAAGGGCCTAAGTAAGCCTAGCCAACAAAGTTCCCTGGCTTATGCAACCCAAGAAAGTTAATTTCCTGTGCCCCTGTCGAGCATAGCCACAGAAGTGATCCCCGAGGTGTATTTCCTATTTCCCATCCACTCATCAAGATTTTTCTTGAAGAGTGCTAATGAGGAACTTTGCTTGACATAGATGGGTAGCTTGTTCCAGAGTATAGGAAGTCTCTGGGACAGGAATCTGTCCCTCCAGCATGTCCTGTTTATTGTGGTATCTTCAACTCGTTCCTTCCATCTGCGGTTTGTCAGTTTTGTTTTCTTAGTTGCTTTAGTCCTGGTTATCTGTTTATTGTGGTAACAAGGTTTAGGTCCCTAGAGCGTGTAGTTCGGAGGGATTAGGATTTCTTTAGGTGTAGCATGTCTAACAGCTCTAGGTTTAACATAGCTTTATATGCTAGGCAGAGATCTCCTCAGAGTAGGCGATATGCTACAAAGTAAAGCTGGAGTTTTTTGAGACGGTCAGTGTAGGCCATCTGTTTGAGGCCAGTAATACTTTTTGTGAGGTACTTCTGTGGCCTTTCCAGCTGCTGCAGATATCTTGTGAGGTACATTCCAAAAGGGGCGTTGCACTCTATAATGGATCTAATGAGTGCCGAGTAGAGGGGAACAATGACCTCTTTTTTTCTGGATGAGAACCCTTTTGTGATAAGGTGTGCCACATAGAAGGATTTCCTGACTACTGTAGCGATGTGATTATCAAAGGAGAAACTACTGTCCACCTGGGTCCCAAGGTCTCTTATCACACATTCGGCATTAAGTAGATTGCTGTGTATGTGGTAGTTTATGGGTAGAGAGTTTTTACCAAAGGGAATGACAATGCACTTTTTGGCACTGAGCTTGAGGCCATGCCTCTGACACCAGGCATCTGTCTCAGTGAGACCCTTCTGTAGAATGTCCAAATCATTTGGGGATGCGACTATGGCTCCTAGTTTGCAGTCATCTGTGAACTTCTTTAGCCAGAGGCCTTCTATGTTAGCCTGTACTTCAGAGAAGTAGATACCAAACAGGAGAAGTCCCAGGACTGAACCCTGTGGTACTCCACTTGTCACTGGTTTGAAGTAGGATTTTGAGTCTGCAACTTTTACAGTGTGGGATTTGTCAGTGAGCCAGTTGGCAACCCATCCTGCGACATAGGGATTTATACCTAGTTTAGTGAATTTAGCTATAATTCCAGAATGGGGGATGGTGTTGAAAGCCTTGGCGAGGTTAAGATAGGCTATGTGAACAACCTTACCCTCGTCTATGGCTTTGGTGACTGCCTCAAAGAGGTCAATCGGGTTCAGAAGGCATGATCTGCCTTTCACAAACCTGAACTGGGTGGGGTCCAGAGTTTGGAGGTTACCAATGTCTTTGTTTATGAGTTCCATGATGATACATTCCATGGCCTTGCAGATCAGGCTCATCAGGCTAATAGTGCGATAGTTCCCAGGATCAGTGATGACTCCCCCTTTGTGGAGTGGGATAACTGTTGCTGTGCGCCATTCAGTGGGCACAAAGCTTGACGTGAGACTATGATTGAACATGGTGCTTAGGTGGGGAGCCAGTTCATTCTGAAGTTTCTGTAAAACTTAGCCTGGGATGTTGTCTGGTCCCATGGATGCTGTGTTTTTGATTTTAGAGAGTGCAGCTTTTACCTGCATAGATGTGATTACAGGGACTCTGCATTTTTCCTGTATAGATATGGGCCCTTTAGGGAGTGAGAGGGGGGTAAAGTTAGCACTGAACCTATCTGCCAGGATGTGGCAATATCAGTTGGGTCTGTAATTTCAGTGCCGTTGTGCTGTAACTCAGAGCAGATCCGGGTGTTGCCACTGAGATTCTTGACATAGCTTTAGAATGCTTTGTGGTTGCCCTTAGAATCAGTGGTGATTTTGTTTTCGTAGCTAGCTTTGGAGGATCTTATAAGGGATCTCAGCTTCTTACTGAGGCTGACCAGGGAGCTTCTCCACTCATGGGATTTTACTCTCTTTTGCAACAGTTTCTTCCTTCTGTTGCAGAGTTTGTTTATGTCAGGAGACCACCAAATTGGCTTCCTGTTTTTGGAGGATAGCATCTTGATTCTGTTTGGGATAGCATGATCCATGCACTCTTGTAAGTGCTTATAGAGTGCATTTGTGTAGGATTCAGCAGTCGTAACTGTATTGTCCATCTGCATGGGTGTCATGAAGTTCGCCACTTCTGTCTTAAGAAGCATGAAGTTGGCTTTGGAGAAATGTTTTACCATGGTTTCCTTAATGGTGGGTGGGGCGGGAATGCGGATATCCAGGGTGATTAGCTTATGGTCGAATCTGACCAACGAGAAGTTGACTTTAGGTGTGGAACACCAGTCACTCATGTTGGTAATGACTAGCTCTAGGATATTGTTGCCCCTGGTGGGGGTGTGGATAAGATGATCCAGGGGACTGGAATTTATGAATGCCATAAAGCGTTGAGCAAAGGAGTTAGTACATGAGTAGTTTTCTAAGTTAATGGTGGAGTAGTTGAAATCATCCATTATTAGGGTGTTTGGTTGAACCCTAATATTTTCCAGTATATCAAGAAAAGAGGAGTGGGAATCCTGGGGCATGGTGGGGGATCTGTAGCAAGCTACAATTTGCATTTCAGTTTTGCCCAGAGTTAGTTGCACTTGGATAACCTCGGATGCATTATGCTGCACAACTAGCCTGGAGGTGTGGATATCCTTAATGAATATGGACACACCTCCGCCTTTGGTGTTCTGGTCAAAAAGTGTGGTATGAGTTGTAGCCTGGTAATGTAGGGGTGCTCTCTAGAGCCTTGAACCACGTCTCAGTCACTGCACAGATATCGATGTTCTCCATTTTAAGGAGAGCCTTGAATGAGTGCATTTTGAGATTTAGACGTCTAGCATTGAGTAGCATTACCCTCAGTTTTTGCTTGCCTGTTCCTGCTACGTTGGTGAATTTGTCATTTGAACCTTGCCTAAAAAAGGCACTATAGGGGTGGCAAGATGCTTAGCCAGTATCCAGAATCCCAGGGGCGACAGGTGCAGGCCATCTCTGACAAAGCATCATGGTCTGTCGACCATGTCGTCCCAGGAAGATAGATACTGGATCCCCTTAGAATGACACAAAAAGCTTAGCTAATTGTTGAAGTCAATCATTTTGTCCTTGTACTGCAGTATCATTCTGGGCGATGGCAGGATGCTAGTCAGGGCTAGGGTAATACCTGCCTGGGCTACAAGATTGGAGAGCTCTTTCATGTCTCTTTTCATGTAGTCCAGGGAGGTACATCTCAGGTCATTCACACCAACTTGGACAATGCCAGAGTCATATTTGTGCTTGTTGTGGAGTGACCTGAGTGCGTGGGTTATGTGGCAGATCCTGGCACCTGACAGGCAGCTGACAGTAACCTTCTCCTTGTTTAGCCTGGTGAGTGGGACATCAGTGTGCCTGACTATAGAGTCACCTATGACTAGTGTGTTGGGTACGTTGGTTTGCCTTATGGGCTGTGGTTTATTGGCAAACTGAGTCTGTGGGCTATGTGTCATTTGGGTTGTGTATGGGGTGGAGGTTGCTTGCGTTTCTGCTTTGGAGGTCTCTGTTGCTTGAGCAGATTATTATTGAGAGCCTCTGCAAATGTTTTCAGCAATGATAAACTGCACTGTTAGAGAAAACTGGAAGAAACTGCACATAATCCCATTTTATTAAGGAGATACCTGTATGGATATCTCAAACTACCATCCCTTTGTCATTCTATTACCTCTACATAACATACTGGAAATATTAGAAAAATGTATTCACTACTAACTGTTACAAGGTTTGCTGGGGTCACTGAACTGATTTTTATTTTAAAGGAGGCAACTTTATGGTCTGACCTTACCACTGAGGACATTACACTTTGGGGGGTGGGTCTCATCCATTTGAGAGAGAGCTCTTCCCTGACCCTGTCCATGAGTAAACTGGATTAGTGGATGGAAAGTGATTAATTCATGCATGGTCTTGCACCCAGTTCTCCAATGGACATGGGCAGCCTGGAAATCATGCCTAGCCAACATATACCACTTGAAATAACTTACATACACCTCTTAATATAACCTCGAAGGCACAAAACTTGTGGGATGCATAGCTAGGCTTACAAAAGCAACAGTGGTCATTAGCTTAGTAGATACCCATGAACCTATAAATCTATTAACTCTTAGATCACCTAACTAGGCAGAGCATTCTACCTGCTACCCAACATGGCTTGAGACCTTATCACAACAACACCACACCTATCCTTCACTTTACTAGTACCATAAACTTCAGTGAAAATGCTGGTAGTCTGGTCTCTTATTGCTTTCTAGATATATCAAAGGCTTTTTACAGTCTCTCACTAAAAACTGCTTTTTAAACTCTCCTCCATAGCTGTCTCCCAATCTGCACTCTCAAGGTTCCACTATATCCAACCACTCTCTGTTGGTGTACCACAGGGTTCACTTTTTAGTCCCTTGCTATTTAACATCTTCAGCAACAAACTCCACACATCCGCAACATGCAGCTGTTGTTCAATACACAGATGATGCCACTCTTACATGCTCAGCACCAAATCCTCTGCAGTGCTTCAAATGACACAAGAATAATTTTCTTCCATTGAGACATGGCTATAATATCTTACTGTTAAATGCTAAGAAAACAAAGCTAATACTTTTTACACCTACTCATATATTAGCACAAAAACAACCTTTTAAAATTGTTTCAATGAACAAAACTGGTATACAAATGGTCTCCCAAACAGAGCTTATTGGTGTCACTATAGATAACAACCTAAAATATGACCAACGCATTTCCATAGTCATAAAAAACACCAACACTTGGTCTCCTCTGCCATGCTAAACCTTTCCTCACTGACTTTTCTGGGAGAACCACTGCACCAGCCTATTTCCTGTGAACTCTTTTTTATGTATCCCCCATTCTTACACATGTACATACTACCTTTAAAAACAAACTGAACTCTTGCTACAATGAAATCACAAAATTTGCATCAAACCTTCCACATAGATCCCACCACTGCCAGGTACTAAAATATCTGGACTGGCTAGAACTACCTAACTATCTAACTTACAATCAATAACCCACAGCTCAAAAATGTATGCACAAACCAGAGAACTGTCACACAGAGATTTCTGCTTAATAAGCAAATTCTTACTCAGTGTCACCAAACTGAATAACTCCACAGGAGACTTTTTATACTCAAATTATGTAACAAACTGTAGAACTCAATCACTTTCACCTGTAAGCAATTGACAAACCAAACAGTTTTAAGCGGGCTGTAAGGCAACATCTCAACAATTCCTGGCTATCCTTTTGCTCTCACCTAGGATAAATACTCTAAATATATTCTCCTCTTGCTAAGCCTTACTTTACCTCTAGCCCTATCCTTTTCCTTTTTCCTCACAAACAACTTGCATTTCTCACTACCTTTTCCTTAGAAATCTTCCCTCTTCCTCTCTGCCTCACATCTAACTCCCCCATTGCGCCTAACTTCTATCTCTTCTCATTTTCCTAATTGCTAATTCACCTCTTATGTTATTTTACCCTCTTCCTTTTCACCAGCTTTAAGAACTTCTAATACATCCCTGTCTGTTATCTCCTTAAAGAGTGTCGCTCTAATTTATATACATACCTATGAATATTATTGCATCTTACTTGTTTGTAATCTAAGTGTTTTTGCTAATGCATGCATGTGGAGCTTTTCTGCCTGGCCTGCTGAAAGAGGGGGTTTGCATTACCCAGTCAGAGTTTCCCAAACAACAAAGGCAATAAATAAATAAAAAATAAATAAATTGTGACAACTAAGATAAGTTGACCGGCTTGCCAGCATCCTGATGCCCTAGAAAATGTGTGCAGTTGGGGTCATGTGACAGGAAGATAGGAACAATACTAGACAAGTAATCACAGGAATCATACGATGTCTAGCCATATACATCTTAAAAAAGACACAATTAAAACTTGTAGTCACAGTCTTTAACCACTTAATACAGCTTGTAATTAATATCCTGATACCACCATTGAAATATGCCCTTCATTTGGTAACACTTAATTCTTACTTTAACTCACTAATGCTGCAAACTGCTCTAATACAAATTTGTCTTTTCATTTCACCATTTCTTCTGCAGTAGTAAAGGGAGGTGGCATCAAATAACAGCTATAGCTAGGTATAATTACACTTTGTTGAGGCATGTTCTTCTGCATAGCCTTTAGCAAGTGCCTTTAAGCAAGATTCATTTTATTGCAATTGGTTGGATATTTTCAAGCTGGTGGTACATTTTCAGTGTTTTTCTACTTTGCCCCATTACATGCATACACATGTTTCAGGCATGGGCAATAATAATCTTATAGATTGCATAAATACAAAAACATTCATTCTCATAATGTGTCCAAGTTGTTCTTAAAATATTTACACTAGTGCTTACTCTAGTATAATTTGGTAGAGTATTCCATACATGAGCTACTCTCTTAGAGAACTAATTAGTAAATTTCTCATTCCTATAGAATCTCCTACACATGTTGTCTGATGATTCTCTGCTACTCTTTAATAACCCCAAACATTCCCAGAGGTAGCTGTCTCTAAATGCCTTGTATACCTGAATGAGGGTTCCTCTTAAATATCTATATGAAACAATGTACAAGTTCAGATATTTGACTATTTCATAATAACTTAAACTTTCACATCCATGGATACCTGTGTTATATATCTACTGTACTCTTTCCAATTTAATCATGCTTGTTTTCTTATAATGTTTCCATATTATTATTTAATGCTCTAGTTTGGTCTAATGTTACTTAAAACAATGATTTCACCATGTCTGAGTTCCTAGCTATTAAAAATAATTTATACGGTCTATAGCTTTATAACTGTCATGAGCCAATTAGTTGACATGATCAGAAAAGCAAAAATATTGTCTTCCCTGAAATACTCTCACTATTCCTACAGGTTTGGCACACAGACCAACATAGATAAAGTCTTAGTAACTAGTTCCTCACTATCCAAAATAGATAATGTAGTGTTGACATCATGCACTACATCTGACCACAATGCTATCACCTTCAATATAACACTTAACAATGCTCCTTCAAATTCTGCCAAAGATTACCTGCTTATCTAATAACAGTACAAGATTTAAAGAATGGTTTCTAAATGAAATAAATCAAGACTTCTTATTTCTACTACTCTTACTTCAACTACTTATACTCTAAATTGATTGTTACATGCTCACTCCTTGCTAGATTTACTAACTGTTGTTCCTAATTTGATATGTCTAAAGAGTAATTCCTAGTCTATATTATTACTACTTCCTACAAGGCATACTTTTTAATTTTAAACATTATTACTTGTATTTTTATTTTTATTTTAATCTCTGTGGATGATTTTCTAAGTTGTATAACTGCCGGAGCTTTTCTCCCCGGGCCTCTACTGAAAATGGAAATATATTCAGTTAGACTAGCCCAGTTAACAAATGTAAAATAAAAATAAATAAATAAATTACCTGGATGTCAATAACAATTGAGAGGTTTCAGATATAATCCTATGGGATACTCTAAAGGTAGCTTTAGATGGTAAAGTCAAAAGCTGGCATATAAACAAAAGGAAAGAATGGGATAAAAACTAGTAAACATACAAAAATAAATTGATAAACTAAAGCTAAAACTTACAACAAATTATAAATTTGCATTACCTGACATAAGCAAATTGAGCAAGGAATATCAAGATATCATGCAATACAAAATCTCAATAAATCTGGAAGAAATCAGATTACAGTGTTACTCAATTAACCCTAAGAGTCTTCACAGGATTGTAATTAGATCAAAATATTTAAATGAAAGAAATCATATAAAATAAATTGTATACACTAAAATAAGCAGATTATTAAAGTCACAGACTTAAAACACATCTAAGAAACACTGTGAGAATATTACTAACAATAATCTATCTACAAATGATAAATAAAGTATAGATGGCTTCCTAACAAACAATATTCAGAAGAGGTTATCCAAACAATAATATATATAAACCCCTTTCTTTCAAAGAATTAAAGGGACAAATAAAAAATCTCAAGACAAACAAAGCACCGGGGCTAAATGGTCTAATCACAGAAATTTATAAACTTTTTTGCTTGATAATATTTTGAAAATCTTATTTAATACATTTCACAAGTCAAAACCACAGCAAATGTCCCTCCCTCATGGAAATATTCTATTATTTCTCACCACATTTTAAAACCAAATAAAGAGCCCAACCTTTGTACATCATACAGACCAATATTTCTACTTAACATTGACTACAAGATATTTATGTCTATCTTAGCAGATAGATTTAATGACATACTTACATAATTAATTCAAGAAGACCAAACTGTCTTTATCAAAAACAGAAAGGTACAAGATAATGTACTGTAATTAGATTACTTTAATAGACCTAGCAGATAAAAAAAGAATGAGCTTTCTATTTTAAGTATTGACATAGATAAGGCCTTCATCTCCTTAAATTGGCTGTATCTATTTAATATTCTGCAAAAATATAATTTCTCCTTAAACTTTGTTGGATTAATTTAAAAAATATATGAACACTGAGTTTTTTATGTAAAAATTGGGTCTTATTCATCTAGCCTATTTAAAATATTAACTGGTACTAAACAGGGGTGTCCCCTTTCCCCATTACTCTTTGCCCTTGCTATAGAACCTCTTGAAAATTGCATTAAGAATAATGACAGTGTTAAAGGATATAAAATGTCAGACGAGCTATCTCCAAAGATACAACTGTTTGCTAACGATCTACTAATAACTTCTCATTGAAAATTCAATAGATCACCTATTAAATAGTCTAGATTATTTTGCAAATGTCTCTGGATTAAAATTTAATCAAATAAGACTCAAACACTCAATAAATAAAAATATTACTAAGAAACTCAAATCAAACAGAGATATAAAATAGGAGGGCACACATATTAAATATCTGGGTGTCCTTATTGAATCAAATTATAAAAACACACTCACAACTAACTACCAACAACTTATAAACTCAATTACACGTTCAATCAACAGCTGGAACAGACTATTCTTCAAATTTGAAGACAGAGACTAACTCTAATTAAAATTATATTTTTACGCAAAATTTTATTTATTAGCCAAGCTTTAATACTTCACCCACCTATTAAAATTAAAATGAAGATAGATAATATTCTACTTAAGTTCCTTTGGTACCCCAAAAAAACAAGAATTATCAACATAGTGTTACTTTGGAATAATACTTCTTATACATCATTTTGGAAGTTAATTCATGAAAGCTTACTTTTGAGTAACAATAAGACATTGCTTGAACCTTACATTAAAATACATAAAAGCATCTTTATATGGAACTTAAAAATATTAATTGAAAGTGAGACGTCAAAACTTTTTCTTATACCTCTTATAAGCCAAATATTACTGCTTTTTTAAAAAGCTTATGTTTTCTAATCACTTGATCAAGAACTTATTAATAATTCTTTTTCCTATCGCGTTCACAAATTAGTGCTTGATATCTTTTGATACTCAGAAAATGCTAGAATTAAAGAAGGGTGACCTGTTATATTGGAATCAGTTTCTATTCACTAATAAAATAAGTTCTGTAGACTATCTGATTGCCAGATATAGCTTGCAGAGCTGTAATTGGCTGGACATCCAAACATGCAAGGAATTTATACATGCCAAGCTCGCATCCTCACTAGAGACATACAATGAGTGTACCTTAAAAATCTTAGATTTTATCTCAACAATTATTAATGGCTCACCAAAGAATATCTGTAATTTATAAAATCCTCAGAAATGATTTTGGCAAAACAGATATTTATTTTTGGAATTGAAGTTAATAAACAAGAATTATCAACAAAGGATAAAAAACTTTGTTTGCAATCGGTGAAAGAGTCCACATCTTCCTTGTTTTAGCATGTATATACACATGGAAATTCTCACATAGATGCTTTCTTACCCCACACAGATTAGCAATAATGAGCAAGAAGGATGAAATGAAATGCTGGATATGTGGACATCCTGATGCTGACTGGATACACATGATTGTTAATTGTAAATTAAGTTCCCCATTTTGGTTAGATTTTAGAAATCTTTGTTAGATATCTATGGAATGACAACTCTATAATCTCTAACTCCTTTGTTCTTTTCAATGTTCCTGAAGTCATCCTGAAGTCACCCCTAAAAATCAAACATTTTGACTGTGGTCAATCCTCGCTATAGCAAGAAAAATTGTTACAAAAAGTTGGAAATCCCAATCTACCCCTGTCTTTAAAACTGAATTTATTCACCTTGCAAAGTATATTTGTAGAAATGAGATTGCTACTATAAAAACAAGAACGAATAACACAACTCATCATTTAATTGCTTAGAAGAAATTGTTTTACCTTTTAGAAAAAATACTAAGTGTTTTCCTATGTATATTATTTCTTTTTATTTGTTATGGACACTGTATATAGTTTATTTGTTCTTTTTCTGTTATTACATTGCTAAATTATTGTATTATAAAATGAATAAAAACATTTTTGAGAAAAAAAAGAAAAGCTTAAATCTGGATTTATTCATATATACACAGGTCCTTAAATTAATTTACAGTTTCATTCACTTTGTGCTGCATGAAAAATTCCCCTTTCAGTCTATGTCTCTCAAATCTCATATGCCTAGTTTTTTATGCATTTATCAGCATATTATTCTCCTGTGCTCAAGTGGTCGATTTACTCAAGTTGTTTTACAAATATGCCCTATAGGTAAAAGTTGTAATCAACTTACCTATTTTCAAATCATCTGCATAGAGTTTAGAAACCTTCAAATGAAAAAGCTAGATCTGTAGGATACAACCTAAACAAGTATGGGAGTGGAATAAATCCTGTAGGACACTGACTGTAAACTAGAATTTCATCTGTCCAGCTGCTGAATGATACTTGCTGTGTCCTATTTGTAAGCCATGCAGCTGTCTATCATATCAAGGTTACATTAATTACATTAGTTGTTTTAAGTTATTGATTAGAGTTTTGTGTATGACACTATCAAAGACTGAGGTTAAGGCTATATAAATTGCACTACAGCAAAATTTGTCATTTATTGCTGTTATTATATTATTATAGAACACCATGTTACATACAGCTATAGATTTATTTTATCAAATGCTTGCTGATATATGCTTACAAGGACCAACCTTTCCAGTTCTGACAATAATTTATGTAAAGCAACCTTCAGTATTTTGCTACAAAAAAGTAAACATGGGTCTGTATAACTCTGTGTTTGTCCTATTTCTCTTTCCACTAAAGATGTTTTTAACAAATGCATGTCTCCAGTCTTGAGGAATCTCCCTGTACTTAAACAACCTAATGAATAACAGATATAATGGTACTGTAAGTTCATACTGAAATGTTCTCAGGTCATTGCTCCTAATTCCAATTTCTCCCTGGTCACTGTTTGCCTTGCACTACTAGACTACTTTCTGTGGCTATTTTAAAGCAAGTTTCGGTAACAGGACAGATGTTTAAATTCTCCAAAGTATGGAGAACCTGTAGGCTGCAGAATTTCTTGTTTAGGCTCCTACCATTGAGCAGTAATACCTTAAGGCTGCTTTGAGTTAGTTATTATAGCAATAACCCACGCCTGGGTGTGGGTAATGCGGGATTTACCCACGGTTGGCGTGGTTTGGTCCTGGCAGTTAATATGTGCTGAGGAGAGATGCTGGGTATATTGGGAAAAGGATGCTAAGCATGGAGCTGCCAGGTAAGAGGAAAAGAGGAGGGCCTAAGATAAGGTTTATGGATGTGGTGAGAGAGGGCATGCAAATGGTTGGTGTGACAGAGCAAGATGCAGAGGACAGGAAGAAATAAAAACAGATGGTCCACTGTGGCGGCCCCTAAAGGGAACAGCAGAATTTGGAAGAAGTTAACTTGCATTCAAGTGTTGCACTTACTTCTGCTGTCATGTTGTGGTGCTTTACTACTAATACCTTCCTTAGATGTACAGTGCATTATTCCGTTATTTTATGTTCATATCTTATATTAGCAGGTACCAGTATCAAGGGATGTCTCTATCCTTGGCGTTTATCTATGGTGGATGCTGATATTGAAGTAAATGGGTACTTGTAAATCAGGGTTGAAAGAATCAAACCCTGTACCATAGGATCTGCACCTCACAACCTTAACCTTCTGCATAAACTGACAAATGTAATCATACCTGGATTACAGGTCTGATTGTCTTTACTCTAGCCATTTGATAATTTCAAACACCTCCATCCACCAAACTGGTCATTCTTATATTTACTTTGTACATTTTGTTAACAAGATGTGAGATTATTTCTTGCTGTCTTTAAGAAAATATCAAGTAAATTTTAAGTTTTACCAATACAGAATACTCTCCAATAAAATGTACTTAGATAAGATGGTTTAAAAGAGCTGTCAACAAAATATACACTAAATGAAACCTGGAATTAATTTTAAATACTATGTGAAAACATAGTTTATATATTTTCTAATTTAAAATAAAAATAAAAAGACTTGACAAATATGCATGTGAAAATAAAAGTAAACACCATGGAGGAATATTAAGTTAACCAAACTGCTAAAGAGAAAGAAACATACAAAAAGTTCCCAGTAAGACAAAATGAAATGAGAGATAAATCAGTAGTACTGTTTCCCATGTAAGGGGATCATTCCCAATCACTAGCTCATAAATTTAGTTACATTAATACGTAAACGTGTTCATTTTGCATTATTGTTAGTAGTTTTAATACCATGACTAAATGAATTGAATGAAATATTTGTCTAGCAGCTAAATTGTGATTTTTTTTCCTCATAAGGAAATTCAGTTGAATTTGCATTATGGTGGTAATGGCTATGGAAAAGGAATACATTCTGCTGCCCTTTTGATGGCAGATGAGGTATCCTTCAGAAATGCTAAGGAAAAGATATGAAATGTAAATGCAAAATTATTGAAATTCACATTATTTACAAAGTGCCAGGAAGTCAAGTAGACTTTCTTTTATGACCAGACATATGTGATATTGTTTTCACAGTTAAAAAAAGCATTACAGCACTTGAGCAACAAACTTCAATGACGTTGCACATATCACTGAATTACTGAACTGGAAGATAAAGTTATAAGGAAGAATATATGTATGAATGGACTGTCGGAGAAAAAAGAAGGTTCAGATTGGCCTACATTTTAGGAATGCTGAGTGACTGATGAGATGTTTCTGTGGACAATATCAAGTTACAGTATGCATAAAGACTCCATTCTCCACATTTGGGTTGTTGGCTTATAATACATTGTTTCATTTTTAATCATAGTACATTAAAGAACATGTGCTGCTTTAATTACTATAATTTTATAGTTCTAGTAAATTATGTTTTGTAGGATGTAAAAGAGGTTTTTGTTTCTGTTGTAAACAGAAAATTTACCTCGGGGATCACTTCAGTGGCTCTGCTGGACAGGGGCACAGGGAACTAATCTAAGGGGGCGGCGAAAGCCAACACATTCTGGCTAGGCTTATAAATGCCTTTGGGCAGATAGCCTAGTACCAACCTATGAACCTATAAGTGGTTTCTATGTTTGCCTAGGTGTTCGGAGTGGGCCCTCATTTTACTGGATTTTTCCTACCTCTCTTCTGAATCTAAAGCTACAGCTATAAATTAATTTAGGTTTTACAGTATCCATTGTTATTTCTAGCAGCTCTTAAGTGGATTATCAGCATTACTTATTGACTTCTGTGTTATACACACTTTTCAAACAGTATCCATTATTATTTTTCTGAGCTCTTAAGTGGATTATTAGCATTGAGCATCTAGTTCTGTGCTGTAATCACTTTTCAAACTTAAAACAACAAGCCAGCTTTGGCCAATTGTGTGAGCTGTAACTATGTAACTAGATTTTGTTGTAATTAATGCCCCCCTCCAGTAATCATCCACTATAGTCTTAGGAATGCTGGAGGCTTGAAAACTTGAAAACTAAGCATTTGGACTACATTTTGTATCCAGGAAAAACATTTACATTAATTTTAAAATACCGCACATCTTTTAAATCAGTTTTGTCTGTTGTGCTTGCTTTTTATCTGACGTTAACATTATTAATTTAAAGCATGTTTATAGTTTGCAGTGCTTTTCAAGTGGTTTCTGTGCTGTGCCAAGGTATTCTGAGTGAGCCCTCATTTTACTGCATTTTACCAGCTCTCTTCTGAATTTGATTTTTGAGCTGCCCAACCCTACTGTATATCTGGCCTTGGAAGCTCCTCACAGTCTCATCTTCTGTATACCTGGTCCTAGAAGCTCCTCCCAGGAGAATCTCCTCTGCTCACTTTACTGATTACTGACAGAAGAAGACCCACACCTCAGACTGTTAGTGTCCTTTGAAATTGCCTTAACGTCTGTATGTTCCTCATAGCTGGTTTGTCTGCATTTGAATCACCTTGTAGTTACCTGCAGCTAATTTTTAGATTTGTCTCTAGTAGCTTTTTACTTGAGTCTAACTAAAGTGTGCTTTTACATTAGGAAGTCTGAGACTGCAGTTCTATTAGGAATAGAAAGGTAACCTAATCTGTCCCAGTTGGAAAACAGGGAGACTTAAAGTGAGAATTACCTGGTGCAGCTAGTTATTCAATTTATTTCTAATATTATTTTACTTTTGGCTAAATAAAATGTGTTTTTACAAGAAAAAGATTGGGCCTGCAATTCTAGTGGCAGTAGAAAGGTTGCCTGGTCTGTCCGAGTTGGGAAACACACAAGGGTGCTTAAGATAAATTACATGTTGTAGCTAAGTGGTTCCTTTTCACTTTTGGGTAAGCAAAGTGTGTTTTTACTTTAAGAAGGCTGGGACTGCTATTCTAGTGGCAGCAGAATGTAACCTGGTCTGTCTGAGTTGGAAAACATACAGGGATGGGTAAAGTGAGATTATTTCATTAGCCAGAGGGATTTTTAGGGACTTATTTGTTTGGTGTTAATCAGCACTTGACAGCTACTTTTGCTGTGCTTTTAGATAAAGAAATTCAAGGATCATCAATCTTTTGGTTTCTCTGAGTTCGAAGCACTCCAGGGAGCTCAAAGTGTAGTCGTTTATTAGCCAGAAGGCACGGGAATTAGTTTTCAGCTTTTTTCTTGCTCTTCTATAAATTAGGTGTGTTTGTACAGTGCTGTTCACCATGCAGTGACTGGTAGCAGTATGCTATATAGTAGCAAGGGTCTATATTAGATATTCGAACGTTTAAAAGTTTGAATCACTAAAGAACAAGCTTTAGTGATCAAACTTTTAAAAGTTCAAATATCTATTAAAAAAAAAAAGTAAAGGATTTAAGAAGGGGGCAAGCCCCCCCTGCACCCCCCACACCACTCGCTACTTAAATATACCAACTCCAAGATCGCACTTTAGTGTGCTACAGTGCGGAAATGGAGAATTTCCCATTTCTTACACTGTAGCGCGATCTTGGATTTGGTATATTTAAGTCGCGGGGGGTGTGGGGGGTGCAAGGGGGCTTGCCCCCTGCTTATACCCTTTAATTTTTCCTTTTTTTATTTTGTTTTTTTTTAAAATATATTCGAACATTTAAAAGTTTGATCACTAAAGTTCGTTCTTTAGCGATTCAAACTTTTAAATGTTTGAGTATCTAATATAGACTCTAGTAGCAAACCTATAAGGTTAGTACTTAGGACTTTAACCTGTAACAGCAAAAGGCTTTGTGTGGTGCTAAGCTTAGGGCAGCTAGTTAGTGTATCAAACAGCACTAACATCAGATGATAACACAGGTCTATATTAGAAGATCGAATATTTAGGTGATCGAACACCTAAACATCGATGTCAAAAACGTGAAGGAGTCACCACGAAAAAAAGCCTCCGTTAGAATAATGTTGTAAAATATTTAATGAGATAAAACACAGTGAATAAGCGCTTTCGCATAGCTAGTCTATGCTTCCTCAGATAATCACATTTCTGATACAATGGATGCTTATTTAAATGCAGTAAAAACATTTAGGCGGGAACATTAAAACAATCAAGCAATTAATCATGTATCCAAGGTTACAAATGAAACGCTTGCAAAAGTTCAGACACCAACAGTCCTCAAAGTACAAAATGCTCTCACTGTTTTAAAAACTCTCACTGTTTTAAAAAAGTGCAAAATACTCTCACTGTTTAAAAAAGGTTAAACCATCTACAAACATCTACAAACATGTATCGGGGAGACGGTATGTTAAACAGTTATCGTGCACATGCTGTATAGCGAACAATGCATAAGCACATCCTAATCCAACCATATTAAACAGCATTACTGAAACAACAGTCAAGTTACCTTCCCATTCATAGAATAAGGTGTTACTAAACCGGTACAATTGATTTGCATTTCTAATAGCATCCAGTAGGAGGCTATTCCTGACAGTGCAGCAAGCGACAGTCCATTCACAATAATGTTTGCTTAAATAATACATAAACCATTCAAAAATCATGAAATATAATAATAAACGTCTTGCTGAATCTATTATACATACCAAGAACAATGTCAGAATCATAACAAGACGAATAACCAAACTAAATAAATAACTGACTATACTGCGAGTGCAGGAAATGTTCAACAGTAGAGAACTGAACATGTACATAAACATAAGCTTAAAGACATAAGTTTAAAAACACTGTTCCTGACATCTAGCAGTGTTATTTCAAATCTCCTGTCAAACAGATACAGGCATGAGTATATATAAAGACCTTAATGGAAAAATTATATTTTTCATCTCTACCTTCAGCCATAAAGTTCTAGGAAGGATGTAGAGAGGGTAAGACAAAGCAAAAAGCCCCCTGGAAAACATTACTACGGATTTAATGTAACTGCGCGGAAAGAAAAATTCTTACTCGCAATAGCGTCTCCGTTGTCAGAACTGATGGCTGCTCTCTCAGCATGTCAAGTTCCTTACCCATTGCAAAATAACATATAGTTGGACCTCTCTTAAAGGGCCATCCAACCTTAAAATATAGATCATAATAAAATATCTTATAAAAACCATGTGAACTGTCAAATCATTCATCAGAATATGGAGACAAAAAATATATGATAGACCAAGGCAAATGAGCCAAATACAAAATAATGTACACAATAAAGCCAGTACAAAAATACACAGCCAAATGTGTGTGAAAACATACACCTAAATGAAATCTATTGCCACTAAAGCAAGTTCTCTAGAAACATAACCATCCTGACACTATAAATTGTGTCAACATGAATACAAGTTTGCCGACAATGATGTCGAACACTATAGTGCCTAACATATGCAATAATTCACCAACAGTTCCTTATGGACTCAGTTGTCAAACTATAAAGGTCTACTGTTCAAGATGGGTTTTATAGACAAGAACTGATTTAGTCCGGGGTCAGTTTGAGCTTTCAGTAAGAGTATCCATTTTAACTCCAAGCATGCTAAATTGTTAACAGCATCCCCTCCTCTAGGATTTTCCCTCATTACTTGTAGCACCTTAAATGTAAAGTAATGGGAATCATGTTCAATAATATGTTTTGCAAGTGCATTTTGGTCATTTCTTTTCCTTATGTCATATAGATGGTTGTACAATCTGTCCCTTAGTCTCCTTTTAGTAAGTCCCACGTAGAACGCGGGACAACATTCACATGTGGCCAAATACACCAAATTTGTATTATTACAATCATAAAAGTGGTTTGGATGGAACACATATAAACCATGGGGATGTTCAAAAGTTTGCTCCGTGGAAATGTGGGGACACATATGACATTTCCCACAGGGAAATGTTCCTCTCTTATTGGATATCATGACATTACTAGTAGGATTGTACTTGTCTATGCATAGTATTTGTTTAAGGTTACTACAATTCCTGTAACTAAAGGTCGGATGGTTACCAACTATCCGCGTGGTGTCTGGATCCATGTTTAAAATATTCCAATTTTTCTTAATTAGGTTCTGAATATTGGAAACATCGCTCGTGTATTTCAGTAGGAAAGATATGGTACCTGAATTATCGTGTTTCCTATTGTTATTATATAATGATCGATGTAGATTGTACTTAGGAATGTGTACTTTAGGGGATATACCTAGTACCTTCTGTTTACAGTCTCTTAACAGATTGTTGTTGTAGCCTCTATCTCTTAAGAGTTGCTCTAAAAAGGTTACTTCTCTCAAACAATCAGTTTCATTGGTACATATCCTAGATAATCTGTTCAGCTGACTGATTACAATACCTGAGAAAGTATGCCTGGGGTGCATGCTTTCAAATCTAAGGAGAGAGTTCTTCCATGTGGGTTTCCTATAAAGTGATGTGCTGATGTTACTGCCTGCATCAAACTTTAAGGTTAGATCTAGGAAATTAACTTCTGAGCTCGAAGTTTCAACAGTAAACTTAAGAAAAGAGCTCATGGACTCTACATCTCTAACAAACTTGATACATTCACTATGGCTGCCTTCCCAGATGAAAAGTACATCATCTACAAACCTCTTGTAGAGTTTGACATTGCTAAACTGGGAATGTTTAAACAGATGATTATTTTCCCATTCAAAAACTACCAGGTTTGCATAACTGTTGGCGCAGGGGGTGCCCATGGCAACCCCCCACTTTTGCAAATAGATGTTATCTTTGAACAGAAAGACGTTATTGTTAAGTACTAACTCTAGTAAGTAATTAATCAGTATCTGTCTATTGTTAGTATATTGAGACCTACTATGTAACAACTCACTGATAGCTTGCTGGCCTAGTTCATTAGGTATACTTGTAAAGAGACTGACTACATCCATAGTTACCAGAAGGTAATGAGATGTATCTTTATCAAGTCTAAAGTCTCTCAGGGACTCAATCAGCTGGTAGGAGTCCGATAGTATATTTGGGATGTCATTCACAATCGGTCTCAACATGCATTCTAAAAACGAAGAGATGGTATAAGTGCACCAGCGCTCACTTGCCACTATTGGCCTCATGGGTACAGGAGTAACATTTTTATGAATCTTGGGCAAACCTTTTATTACCGGTAGCGTGGGGTATTCAATCATGAAATACTCATATGTCTCGCAGCTAATTTGTCCACAGAGTAATAAATCATATAAATCTGCTTGTATTCTTTTTACTAGATTATCAACAAAGGTCTTAGATACTACAGAATAGGTGTTAGTGTCTGCTAGCATACATGTCATGGTGGTATCATACTCAATGGTATTAAGTAGGACCACCGCCCCACCCTTATCTGCAGGTTTGATGGTTATAGCAGGATCACTTTTCAGTTGTTTAAGTGATCGCTGCTCTAATTCTGTCATGTTAAAGAATTTACATCTTTTCTGATTGTTTGCAAAGTATTCATAAATATCCTTCTCACATAGCTTACAGAAACATTCCACATCATGTGGGATAGGTGGCATGTAATTACTTTTGCGTTTAAAAAATTGTTTAACAGCATCTGTTTTCATGGCAGAATTACCTTTAAAAAACAGTTTTAAAGCTAGATTACGGCAAAACAATCTAAGATCTAATAAAGTCTCATTCAAACTACTGAGTTGGGAGGGTATAAAATTTAAACCTTTGTTAAGAAGTGTAACCGCAGATTCTGACAAAGAGGTATCAGAAAGGTTACAGACTAAGTCATTCAATTCCTTTGTTTCCTCGTCTGGCCGTACTTTTCTTCTGACCCCTTCCTCTTGCGGGGCCCCCTGCTGTTGGAGCGGCCTCTCCATGCCGTCTGTTGTTTGACGGGAAACGGTAAAAAATGGGTAGACGTACTGGCAGTGTCTTTAGGTCTGGCTCCAGAAACCTTGTGAATCTTATCAGCTTGTTGATTGGGAAGGGGTGTATTGCTGACAAAATTCCCTCTAATGGGACTGCTGTTCTGTGCTGATGTAACTGGAATATCAATGGACTGGGAGTTCTCATCAGAAACAGAATGTGTGACATTAACTTCTGCTATAGTAGATTGAATAGTGGTAGTCTGTAAAGGTGCCCCACTATTTGTCACAGCTGAAGAACGAGTAGTTCTGGGCCAGACAAATATCTGACCATTAGCAAAATCATTAGAGTCTCTAATGAGTTTTCTCTGTTTCACTTGTCTAAGTCTTTCGCTAAACAAGTGCACTTGTGAGCGAATGCTATCTAGCCTCTGTTGAAAATAGGCTGTGTTGTAAGAGTCATTAAAATGACGCTGCTGTAAGTCAACCTTGTTTCTAAGCTCCGTCTCCAACGGAGCAAAATAGTCCAGTCCAGGAATGCTGGAGGCTTGAAAACTTGAAAACTAAGCATTTGGACTACATTTTGTATCCAGGAAAAACATTTACATTAATTTTAAAATACCGCACATCTTTTAAATCAGTTTTGTCTGTTGTGCTTGCTTTTTATCTGACGTTAACATTATTAATTTAAAGCATGTTTATAGTTTGCAGTGCTTTTCAAGTGGTTTCTGTGCTGTGCCAAGGTATTCTGAGTGAGCCCTCATTTTACTGCATTTTACCAGCTCTCTTCTGAATTTGATTTTTGAGCTGCCCAACCCTACTGTATATCTGGCCTTGGAAGCTCCTCACAGTCTCATCTTCTGTATACCTGGTCCTAGAAGCTCCTCCCAGGAGAATCTCCTCTGCTCACTTTACTGATTACTGACAGAAGAAGACCCACACCTCAGACTGTTAGTGTCCTTTGAAATTGCCTTAACGTCTGTATGTTCCTCATAGCTGGTTTGTCTGCATTTGAATCACCTTGTAGTTACCTGCAGCTAATTTTTAGATTTGTCTCTAGTAGCTTTTTACTTGAGTCTAACTAAAGTGTGCTTTTACATTAGGAAGTCTGAGACTGCAGTTCTATTAGGAATAGAAAGGTAACCTAATCTGTCCCAGTTGGAAAACAGGGAGACTTAAAGTGAGAATTACCTGGTGCAGCTAGTTATTCAATTTATTTCTAATATTATTTTACTTTTGGCTAAATAAAATGTGTTTTTACAAGAAAAAGATTGGGCCTGCAATTCTAGTGGCAGTAGAAAGGTTGCCTGGTCTGTCCGAGTTGGGAAACACACAAGGGTGCTTAAGATAAATTACATGTTGTAGCTAAGTGGTTCCTTTTCACTTTTGGGTAAGCAAAGTGTGTTTTTACTTTAAGAAGGCTGGGACTGCTATTCTAGTGGCAGCAGAATGTAACCTGGTCTGTCTGAGTTGGAAAACATACAGGGATGGGTAAAGTGAGATTATTTCATTAGCCAGAGGGATTTTTAGGGACTTATTTGTTTGGTGTTAATCAGCACTTGACAGCTACTTTTGCTGTGCTTTTAGATAAAGAAATTCAAGGATCATCAATCTTTTGGTTTCTCTGAGTTCGGAAGCACTCCAGGGAGCTCAAAGTGTAGTCGTTTATTAGCCAGAAGGCACGGGAATTAGTTTTCAGCTTTTTTCTTGCTCTTCTATAAATTAGGTGTGTTTGTACAGTGCTGTTCACCATGCAGTGACTGGTAGCAGTATGCTATATAGTAGCAAGGGTCTATATTAGATATTCGAACGTTTAAAAGTTTGAATCACTAAAGAACAAGCTTTAGTGATCAAACTTTTAAAAGTTCAAATATCTATTAAAAAAAAAAAGTAAAGGATTTAAGAAGGGGGCAAGCCCCCCCTGCACCCCCCACACCACTCGCTACTTAAATATACCAACTCCAAGATCGCACTTTAGTGTGCTACAGTGCGGAAATGGAGAATTTCCCATTTCTTACACTGTAGCGCGATCTTGGATTTGGTATATTTAAGTCGCGGGGGGTGTGGGGGGTGCAAGGGGGCTTGCCCCCTGCTTATACCCTTTAATTTTTCCTTTTTTTATTTTGTTTTTTTTTAAAATATATTCGAACATTTAAAAGTTTGATCACTAAAGTTCGTTCTTTAGCGATTCAAACTTTTAAATGTTTGAGTATCTAATATAGACTCTAGTAGCAAACCTATAAGGTTAGTACTTAGGACTTTAACCTGTAACAGCAAAAGGCTTTGTGTGGTGCTAAGCTTAGGGCAGCTAGTTAGTGTATCAAACAGCACTAACATCAGATGATAACACAGGTCTATATTAGAAGATCGAATATTTAGGTGATCGAACACCTAAACATCGATCTTCTAATATCGAAAGCAAAAAATGGCAAATGGCTGATTTAACTCAGGGAAAGATTTCCCTTGGCCATTTACCGGATTTTACCATTTCCCATACTGTAGAGCGATCTCGGAGTTGGTATATTAAGTTAGGGGGGTGTGGGGGGCACAGTCCCTCACGTCAAGGGGTGTGGGGGGTTAAGCCCCCCACTTACTTTAGATGTAAAAATATTTTTTTTTTGTGGCCAAAGGACGTGTTTCCCTGGGACCCTCGATGTTCTGAGGTTCGTTATTAGAAGGTCGATGTTTAAGTGTTCGATCATCTAAACATTCGATCTTCTAATATAGACCCGATAGCACTATTTAACATCATGCCTTTGTCATATCCCTCAACTTTACAGATTTCCACATAATGTCCAGATTTTTGCCTTATATGTTTGCTCCATTTTTCATAATATTGTGGCTGTCTGGCAAATTAGTGAGAAATCATTAAAGAGTGAAGTTAGAAAATAATGACAGACATTTGAGGTTTAGACTTCATACCCTTCAGAAAGTTTATGCTAATGCAAAATCTGTTATTCAACTTTCTAAGTTTGTAAGATCAATATTTCAAAATTGTCCCTATTTGTACCACTTTTTATGGCTTTGTCCAGATTCCTTACTCTAAAAGGTTGAGAGGTATGGCCTTTATCCTAGAGACCGCTCATGTGACCCCTGTAAAACAAAGTCACTAAACCATAACAGACCAGCCATAATACAGGTCCTGACAACATGAATTTTCAATTTCCTAATGTCTCTGTGGCCACCTTGGTAGATATGGGCATCCCAAGACAATGTAGAAATCGTCTCATGTTCTCAGACAACTTTTTAATCCTTAAAGAAACTTATACAGTATGTGAGAGATGTACATATATAACTTCTTTTGAGGCAAAAGTTTCACTTACAAACACTGTTGTCAAGAACACATACACAATATCTCCTTCACCCATACCACTCATCACATTCATAGATCTTCTTATTCTGATGCCCTTAAAAAAGAAACCTATCCAAACCTCAAAGATCTCCTAAGCCTTCAAACGGCAGCACCTATTCTCAGCAATCACTAAAGCACATATCAAAAGCAACAGCTAACATGACACAAAAACCTACACCCAATGATCCCCCCAAAACAAAGTCCATAAGGAAGCAAACACTTTACAACCTAGGATTCTATTGTATGACACACAGATGCCCCTCTCACCAGGCTAGACAAGGAAAGGGTAATGATAATGATTAGTTGCCTATCTGGATCCACAATATCATGCAGGCACCCAAGCCACTGCACCACAGGTACCAATATCATTCTATTATAGTCCAAGTGGGTGTGAATGCCCTGAGATGTACCTCAATGGCTATACAAAAAGAGACATTATGGATGTCTCTGAATACGTGTCAGACAGGTACTTCCCTTGCATTCCACAATATGAACAGAAAATGATCGATTTTAATTGGCTTGGTTGCTCAAAACAACCTTAAGGCATTATAGCTCAATGCTAGAAGTCTAAGCAAGAAACTCCACACCCTACAAGCTCTCCTCAATCTGAAGAATTTAGACATCTGTGCTTTTACAGAGACTTGGCTTAAAGCCACAGAAAGTACTCCAGAAATACAAGGCTACAGACCAACAGCAGCACAGGCAGGGACTAAAGGTCGAGGTGCCTCAATCTACATTAAAAACAAATTTAACTCAAGGTCGGTTAAACAGAATGACACCCTGGTGTTCATCCACATCCATAGACAAGGTTCCTTACCATGTCCTAGCCAGCTACAGGGCATCATCTATGACTCACAAAGCTCACAGCTCTTACCTATAACTACTAGGGATACTCACCATCCTACCAAGTACCCTATTTATGGGAGACTTTAACTGCCCATCTATAGACTGGGAAATGTGCACTGACTAATTAACAGGCGCAATTCTTCCTGAATTTTGTCAAGACAAACTCCCTGGACTGAGAAGATCCAACCAGAGGATCACATGTGTTGGACCTAGTACTCACCAGCATGGGAGAACATTGCACCTCATCCCCCGCCTCGTGTCACATCCACATTGGTGAAGTAGGACCACAAAGTTGCCTCCCTCAAAATAAAATTCAAGCTGGAAAACCCAACTAAATCCATAACAGTTAGGAACTATTATAAAGCAAACTACATTCTAAGAGACAGTTTGTCAAAATTTGCAGTTCTCTCAAGCCATGAGAACACATCTAGCTGTGCAGAATTATTTACATAAATCCTGTACAAACATGTAAATGGCTGCATTGAGGCTACCATACCTCCTAGAAGTAAGACCATATATAATACCAAAAACAAACCAGGGTATTTATCAAAATAAAAAGGCATTGCCAAAATCAGAAACAGCAGCTCTCACAGAGACAAGAGCTCTGTGATTCAATTTAACAAGATACTAAGAGGTCTAATAAAGTCCAACAGAGGCCAATTACAAGGTCAGGATTGTATCCCAGGTGAAGGACAATCACAAGGCCTTCTTCATTTATGTCAGGATCCTTAAAGATAACACTCAGCACTGTGCAGAATTGGTGGTAAATGGCACAACCTTCACTGAACAGAGTTATAGTAAATCTATTGGCTTATAAATTTAGCTCTAACTTCACCACTCAACCCCTCACTACGCCCTATGAAATCTCTTTTAGCATATCCCCCCAACTATCAACAGGGAGCAGGGTCTGGTGGCATTCACTAAGGCCAAAAACACTGCTTCAGTGGGCCCTAACTATTTCCCAGATTGCCTCCTAAATAACCTAAACCAGGACCTAGCAGAACAGTTGAGGCAATCTTCAACCACAGACACAAAACAGGTGACATGCCAAGTGAATGGAGAGCCGCAATGGTCATTTCACTTCATAAGGATGGACCATCAAACAATCCCATCATTCTGACAAGTCTAATATGCAAAGCCATTGAATGAATTATCTTGAAATGATCAACAAGGACATTGGCAATCTACAGACACCAGACCCATCCCAGTTTGACATTGTTAAGGAAAGGTCTTGCCAACTCAACCTGGTAGACTACTTCAAGAGGGTCACCAAGGCTTTGGATGAGGGGAAAATGATGCATACTACCTATCTCAACCTGGTCAAGGCATTTGATGCAATACCCCACTTGGGATTCCTAGAAAACATTCAAAAGTTGTTTTTTTTTATTCCTTCACACAGGATTATGATCCTAGGGTGTTTGCCAGATTCCTCAGTTCAAAGAGATTTTCTTCAATTTCTTCTATACCTAGATCTGCTTCTAGGGATTTGCACTCAGACTTCAGTTACTGCTAGGATTCTAAGTTTCATGGCATCTATGATTCTCATGATACCTCTGTCAAGACTATGCATGAGAAATATATAATGGCATCTTAAGTCTCTTTTGTCCCAGCACCTACTATCTTTTCAAATCCCAATTCTGGGATTTGTCAGAAGAGAAATCACTTGATGGAGACAACAAATATTGCTAAATCCAGGTCTGCCCTTGTCCCCTCCTGTTCCAAACAAGTCAGTTACCACAGATGCCTTGGACTTTGCTTGAAGAGCTGTTTCAGGAGGGATAGAAGTGCACAGTGTTTGGGACACCAAGGACAGATGCAAGCAGATAAATATAAAGGAGGTTCTTGCTCTGATCAAGGCACTCAACTCTCTGAATCATCTTTGGTCCCCAGGACCTCTTCACGTTTTTACTGACAATGTCACAGTCATGTGATACATCAGCAAGCAAGTGGGAACCAGGTCTTACTCTCTTTGCAGACTAGCCACTTTAGCTTGGGATAGAACTTCTCTGCACTTCACTCTCTAAACATCCTGCATCCCATCAGAGCAAAACTGTGAAGCAGACAGCTGCGCAGGACAAAGGCAGATCCTCACAAATGGAAGCTAGATGAGGGGGTCTTCCAAGATTTGATCCATATGTGGGGAGTTCCTCAAGCAGACTTCTTTGTTTTCTCTTTGAACAATCAGCTGGCAAAATTCTTCTTCAGAACTCCATGCAAAAAGGCCTGAAAGACCAATGCCTTTTCTTTTCTTTTCTTTTCTTGCACAGGAATGTTCCTGTATGCTTTTTCAGCCTTTGCACTGATATCCATGATACTTCTGAAGATTCAAAAGGAATCTCCCAATACCATTGTGGTGATTCCATTCTGGCCCAGGCAACTGTGGTTCTCTCCTCTTTTGGAAATGGCTAGGGGCAATCATCACAAACTTCCTCGCAGAATGGATCTACTCAACACAACAACAGGGGTGTTTGATATACCCCAACCCCAATCAACTTCATCTGACTACCTGGATGATAGGGCCTAAATTCCATTTAGGCACCCGTTTAATGAGCACATGCAGCAGGGGCTAATGGAGGCAAGAAAGCCTGTGACTAGGAAATCATATATTGATAAATAGCGAAGGTTTTCTAGTTAGTGCCAGCAATATAACTAGCACACATTCAGGGCTAGCGTTTCTCTAGTTTTACAATGTTTGTGTGAGTAACTATCCTGTGGCCTTTCTTACTGCTCCATCAAAGTTCATTTTTTACTCATTTCAGCATGCCTGCCCATGAATTCTCCTCTTTATGGGCATTCTCATGTCAAAATGTTTTTGAAAGGGGTTTTGCATAAGAGACCACCAAGAAAACAGGTGGCTACTCCTTGCAATGTTAATTTTGAGTTGGAGAAACTAACACTTGCTCCATATGAATCAGCTCATCTGGCTTACTTGAGGTTAAGATGTAAAACTGTTTTATTGATTGTTCTGACATCTGCAAGATTACCTTAGTTGCAAGCTCTTATGGTGAGGCAACCCTTTTTCATTTTCCACAGAGACAGAGTTTCTTTGAGAATGAATCTTGCTTTTATACCTAAAGTGGTATTTGAGTTTACTTTAAGTCATCTTATCCAACTCCCCGTTTTCTTTCCTGAACTTAAAATGAGGGAGAAATGACACTCCATTCCTTGGATGTCCATAGACAACTCAGGTGCTATCTTGACAGAACAAAATCTTTCAGATTTCTGAATCAGTTGCTCATTTCGTGTGAAGGTAAGAAGGGACAGCCTGTGTTAAAACAGGCTATTTCCAAATGGTTGTCTCAGGGTATTACTTTTTGTTTTTCTCACAACAGCAAAATTATTGTAGGCATTATCAAGGCCCACTCTACCAGGGCCTTGCTTTCATCTACAGCTTTTTGGAAAGGGTTGGATTCTAGAAGTATTTGGGAAACAACAACTTGGTCCTCTGTACATACGTTTACAAAACACTACAAGCTTGATTCATTCTCTACATCTAGATCAAGCTTTGCTAGAACTATTCTCCAAGGGCTCCTGGACCCTTTCCCTTTCATCTGCCAAATATACTAAGCTAGGGTTATCTATTCATATAACTAAGGCTACTTGCAGCAGTGGTCAAAATGATGAATAGAGTACATCTGTGTGACCAAACTTATCATAATAGATGTTCAAATGCTGCTCCCTTCCTCCATCTTTTTTTTTTTAATTATGCCATGGCATTATATATGTATATTTTGGTTTACCTTTACAAAGGCAAAACACACTCATGCAATTGCTAATATGAATGAATTGTAACTTCAAAAAACAAAACCGTGACAGTTTCCAATGTTCGAAAATCAGCAAATCGAAATGCAGATTCGCTGATTTTCGAACATAAATGTCGAAAAAAATGTAATGAAGTGTAAAGCAGGGGGGCAGGCTCCCCTGTACTCCCCATGTGGGGGGCTGTGCCCCCCACACCCCCCACTTTAATATTCTAACTCTGAGATCGCACTACAGTGGGGAAAGGGATCATTTTCCGATTCCCCACTATAGTGCAATCTGCCCCAAAATGCCAAATCTGCAATGAGCGAATGTCGCTGTGCATTCACTCATTGCACATTTGAACCTTTTTGCGTTCAACCTTTGCAAACTTTGCAAATGTCCTTTCGAACATTTGCTGTTCGCCCGTGTGCAAAATGCACACATGAAGGTAAACCATATATTTTTTTCTCCTAGTTATGCCCTCTCGTGGCTCAGCCTTCCACTCTCAGTTGGCATGAAAGCTCTGAAGGGCTTGGTGTTCAAACCTCCAGTTTTAGTTTGAGTGCTTGGAAGGTGCCCTGAAGCTGGCTAGATGTTATATCTCTGTTACATCCTTTCCAAGATATAACCCATATAGATAAGGCTACTGTAGCAGTGATCATTTGAACATCTACTGTTATGATGTTTACTTACAGAACTGTATTTTCTTTTGCCTGAGAATTCTTAAGATTTTAGGAATGCTTAAGTATCTGATGCTGCTCAGGGTAGAACAAACATTATTACACTGAGTCATAAGGAAGGGTGAAACAGATGGTTTGCAGTACAGTGTACGTGGTAGAGTTCCTCCAATGTAATCTAATCAAAAATAATGTTTTTCATGAAATATTGAGAATGATTTAGTAAAACACATTGTGTTTATGTCAGCTTTGCTTTTTTTGAAATAAGCCTAACTTTGTATAAGCTCATCTCCAAAAACATCAAATATAATCTAAGTGTGGAAACTATCATCAGACAACAGAAGCACATAATAGAAACAACTCTGATCCAAAACAATACCAAAACAGCAAAATCTTCAGAAGTCAGGAATCGAAAAATTCGAAAAATCGAATAATGAAATAAACTGGAGGTGTCTGCTTTAAAACTTTTTTGAACATAATTGTTTAATTAATTGTTTAATTGCTATGAGTATATATATATATATCCATTCTTTCAGTGAGAATGTATACTCTTGAAAGGTGGTTACACCGAGGCGCTGGAGAATAAAGAATTTGCTTTTGGATTTGACTTTGGTTCCTGTTTTTCGATTCCTGACTTCTGAAGATTTTGCTGTTTTGGTATTGTTTTGGATCAGAGTTGTTTCTATCTGAAGGTGTGTGGAGTGGAGTTTGTGTAATTATCCAGGGATGTCGACTGATCCTAATTTGGATATTCCAAGGGTTTTTCGGGAGAACACAGCTATGCAACAAGGTACTGTAGGGGCTGAAAGCTCTATTTATTCTGCTCAACAGAGAACTATTGAGCAGTTTTTTTCAGGTTCTAGACCTGCTGTAAATGTTTCTGCACATGTTCCTGTGGATGCACGTCAACCAGAAGTGAGAGACTGTCAATTTTTTGATCAATTTTTGCAAGAAAGAAATAAAAGAGTGCTTGACCCTTTTGTTTCTGTGGGACATAAATTTCAAAGTGTGTCTCCAGAAATCAGAGAACTGTATCAAAAATATGACAGGTTGATTGAGAAAGAGACAAGGGTGCACTTTAACATTTTAGGTTTGCAAAAATATATTAGCTTGAATATTACACCTAGAGGTCTTAGATTCATAAAGAATCCTAGTACACCATTTGACTTGAATTGTGTCGCTGATAAGAAATTTAAGGAACGCTGGTTCATAGCAGCACACAAGTGTGTAATAGAGTGGCTTCACATTCTGTTGGAAAGGGACCAGCTCAAACATCAGTCTCTTAAACAGGAGCTGGTTTCCCTTTCACATAGTATTAGTTCATCTGTGAGTCTAGAAAATATGAAGTCTTTCATGGAGAAGACTAATGAGAGACTGAATAATCTAGAGAATGAACTTATAAAACAAAAGAAAACAAAATTAATACGTGATATCAATGAATATGAAGCAGGGACTGCATTTTCTTACCCTCCTAATTGGACAGAACATAAGCAGAAACAACGCAGGAGGGTAAGATTCACTGATGCACCGTTGTCTTCTTCTTTTGCTTCTTCGGGGGAAGAGTTTAGGTCGGACACCAGTATGGAATTTCCGGAATTACCTAGACCAGCACAACCACGTAGGATGCAACAGGAGTTTAACAATGGAGGCTTGCAGTACCAGGAATGAACATTTCAACAGGGACAGAAACGCCTGAGAAGTTATGAGCAAGAAGATGTCTCTGTTCAGAAATTCAATCAACCTGACAATTTTCGTCAGAATCGAAGGTATGGACAACAATATAACAACAAGAAATTTAAACAGTAATGACTTTAATGATATAAGTATTGTTCTTAATTTATCTGGTTGTGATTTGTCTGATGAACAATTTACTGTGTTATGTTTAGGTTTAAAGTTTATACCTACTGTTTTTCCTAAAGAATATTTGATACAGCAAGATATCTTTAAATTTCTTAGGAAGATACATTTGAAAGTTCATTTTAGCAGGGACCAAGGATGTTCTAATTCTGCACATGGAGGCTTTTCTTCATGTGAATCTGAGGATAGTTTTTATTCATGTGATGAATGTATAAGTAATGATGATGTGCAACTTCCTATTGTTGGCAATGCAATAGATATGTCTTATGTTGCTTCTTCTAATAAATTTATTCCGCCTTTTATTAATCAGAGAGCTATTCATTATGGCTCTATGATTAAATTTGAATGTGAGAATATATGCAGAAATATGAAATTGAATAGATGTAATAGCTTATATAACTTAACTTATAAAGAATGGAGTGCTTTAAAAGAATTATGTGACAGGAAGGATATTATTTCCAAACCTTCCGATAAGGGAAACAAAATTGTTATAATGAGTGTTGTGCAATATTTTGAGATGTGTATGAATCATTTGCAGGATGAAACAACATATGAAAGAAGCAATATGATTCATTATCAAAAGGCTGTTACAAAATTTAAACACATGTTGGACAGGGGAGTCAGGCTGGGTTTTTTTACAGAGAAGGATGTGAGGAATAGGTTAGACAATGATAGAAAGGACCTAGCTGTATTCTTTTGTTTACCAAAAATACATAAGAACTTACATAACCCCCCAGGTCGACCCATTATTTCAGCCTGCAACTATTTCCTACATAACACTGGTTTGATTTTACATAGAATATTTTTACCATATGTAGTTAAATCTCTAGTTTACATCAAAGATAGTATGGAATTTTTAAATAAAATATCCTCTATTTCTTGGAACAACAAAATGTATTGGTTGGTTATGGATGTTAAAAGTCTATATACCTCTATTAGACATGATGATGGCCTCAATGCAGTGAGATCTTCTTTAAAAGACAACCCTTCTGTTGATTTCATAGTAGATTTGTTAGATTTCTGTTTAAAGAATAATTATTTTATTTTTAATGATGTTTTGTATCGGCAGAAACAAGGTACAGCAATGGGGGCAGCTTTTGCCCCCATGTATGCCAATTTGTTTATGAATTTTTTTGAAAGGAAATTTCTATTTGAGTTAAATTTTATGAAATGTAATGTGTTATTTTATTTTCGTTACATAGATGATTTGATTTTTATTTGTGATGGTGGTTTTGATTCAGTTAATGAATTTTTGATAGACTTACATGGTAACCCATTTGGGTTAGAATTTGATGGAATACAGAAGGGAAACAAAGTAATATTCTTGGATCTTATTTTGGAGGGTACAGAACATGGTAAAATTATATCAAATATACATAGGAAGTTTATAGATGGTAATCAATACCTTCATGCATCTAGTTGCCATCCTGTACATACTTTGGAAGCTCTCCCTTATGGGGAATTGGCAAGGGTATCTAGATTGTGTAACACACAAGAAAATCTACAAAGGGAATGGGATATCACATATAATATGTTTTTGAAAAGAGGGTACAGTGTGAATATTTTAGAAAATGCCCTTATGAAGGTAAAAAAGGAGAATAATATGGTAAGGAATAAATGTAATAAGGGTGAATATCACCATTATAAGAAATATCATCTGGCAACCAGTGATAAAACTTGTAAGGATATTTATTTTGTCTCTACATATAATGTAAAAAGTGGAGACATAAAGGATGTAGTGGAACATTTTTGGAAATTTTTTGTGAAAGACAAGGTGTTGATGCACATTTTGCCACAAAAACCTTTATTCTCCTATAAAAGGGGAAGAAATTTGAAAGATTTGGTGGTACATGGTAAATTTGTAATGCCAAAATTTTGTTTACCAAGACCACTATGTGAATTTGGTACAAGATGTTGCAGTAGATGCAGTGTTTGTAGGAATATAGTTAGAACATTTAATTATATTAACAACATTAGGTTCACAGTAAGAGATAGTTTTACCTGTAGAAGTAAGGGAGTTGTGTATGCTTTACACTGTCCCTGTGGATTATATTATATAGGTGAAACTAAAAGAGAGTTTCGTATTAGGTTAGGTGAGCACATTAGAGACATAAGACATAAAAGGGAAAATAAATTTATTGCCACACATTTTAGTGTTTATCATAATAGTGATGCTTCATTTTTAACAGGAACAGTTTTAGAAAGTGTGAAATGTCTTTGTAATGATGAAAATGCTTTGAAATATAACTTACAATATAAGGAAAGTATTTTTATTTTGAAATACAATACAATGACACCCTGTGGACTGAATAATGAAATAAACTGGAGGTGTCTGCTTTAAAACTTTTTTGAACATAATTGTTTAATTAATTGTTTAATTGCTATGAGTATATATATATCCATTCTTCCAGTGAGAATGTATACTCTTGAAAGGTGGTTACACCGAGGCGCTGGAGAATAAAGAATTTGCTTTTGGATTTGACTTTGGTTCCTGTTTTTCGATTCCTGACTTCTGAAGATTTTGTTGTTTTGGTATTGTTTTGGATCAGAGTTGTTTCTATCTGAAGGTGTGTGGAGTGGAGTTTGTGTAACAGAAGCACATAATGCCTATGATCCCTCTCAGTTAAAATATTTTGATAAAAGTGAATACTCTTTTTCTCAAGCACACATAATATGTAATCAAGAACAGACTTTTTCATGATATTAAAACAGATTATAAGTGACATCCAAGAGGTTAGGTGCTGAATACAGAGCCTTCTCATATCACTCACTGACAGCCTTCTCATATCACTCATTGACAGTGTTCAGTTGTGTTACCCTAAAACAAAGCCACTTAAATAAATGGAAACTAATCCCAACATGTTTAGACAACAATAAAATGGTACTAGGTGTAGAAATTTATCTCATCTTAAACTTGGCAAATCTACTGGTTAATAATGAAAAAGTATACGATGGAAAGGTTTTAAGTCATAATAAAGGAAGAATAAATATTTCTTTTGAAAACAGATGAAAAACAAACTTGAAAGCAGGATTTTTTTATTTCTGTGTTTATATATTTGTTAATTGGATAAGCTCTCTGGTCACAAGTGTCCCTTTGCAGAGCCAGCCTACAGCACTATCTAGTTAACTGAACTGCTCAGAGTTACGCAGCAGACAAACAGAAGTGGTAAGATAAGACCTTGTTAACAGAAGTGGTAAGATAAGACCTTGTTAACAGAAGTGGTAAGATAAGACCTTGTTAACAGAAGTGGTAAGATAAGACCTTGTTAACAGAAGTGGTAAGATAAGACCTTGTTAACAGAAGTGGTAAGATAAGACCTTGTTAACAGAAGTGGTAAGATAAGACCTTGCTCCTTGGGTACAGGAATTAGCTCATTAAGGATAAGATTGGAATTGCAGCTAAGACAGGACAGGCAAAAAAAGAGGAAATAAACAATTACAAGCAGAATTAATTAACAGGTGTTCTATGAATTTTTCATACCATAAATTTGTTCACAAAACACAAAAGGTAAGGACAAACTCCTTCCAAGTTGGTGGCTAACATTCTGAAAACAGAGAAACCAAAGAATACTGCCACATCATTAAAGGGCAATGATCTATGAAACAATCTTTAAAACACTTGCAGGAGAAGGATAAACAAATGAATTATTGAATTTTTTATATATATAGATTCACTCCTTATCATCTTAATACCAAATACTTATTTTCAAGATACAGCATTTTTGGCACATTACAGAAATGCATCAACAGATTAGAGAGGGCAGATTTTACTTTTGTAACATGTCACTTAATTGCATATGATAATATTAAGTGATTTTTGACATGCAAATGGTATAATATTTTATCTATAAATTCTCATTAATTATAATAATATAAAAATAAAAAATAGCATTTGTTTTAAGATGAATTAATTAATACTGCAATTGATTTTGATGAGCAGTTTTTGCAGATTACTTATATGATTCCCACCCAGTTATGTTAATGCATACATGACTGCATGTGAAGAAAAATATTTATTTCAAGGAAATATTGTTAGGCAATATATTGCATTTTATATAAGATTTACATATGGTTTCTTTGTTTGTGGGAAAAAAACAAGTTGGAATGCCAAAATTATATATTAGAAGGACAGCTCAGTGTTTGAAATGTATGCTTGATTTCACTAGTAACCAGTTTAACTTTTTTCCTTGTACGGATTTACAAAGATTTATGACATATTTATATGAGAACAACTGCGTATGCTAAACCAGTGAGTGTTAATAGTTTATAAATATTCAGTCGAAATCCCAGATATATTTTCAGTTCAGCAAACATGCACAAACAGATTTATTACTTGGTTGCGAGGTGGCATTTAATCTTAATTGCCATTGTAACTCACAAATTTCAATGACATCGACAGTATGTGCATGTGCGTGAGTGTGTGTGTGTGTGTGTGTGTGTGTGTGTGTGTGTGTGTGTGTGTGTGTGTGTGTGTATGTGTGTGTGTTTGTGTTTGTGTGTGTGTATGCCCATACATGTATGTGTGTGGTAATACAAACAAAAAACATCAGTTCCATATAAGATCAATTAAAGTGTTCCTAAATATAACTCTGTATGATTCATTTTATTCTTTCTTATAAGTATACAAAGTTAACCCTGTGAATTACAATTATGTTTCTGACATGTTTGTTGCTCTAACAACTTCTAACTTTTAAATCCACTGTGTTTACTCAGTAATTTAGTCTATTAATCACATGTAACTCAACATGAACATGTGGGTTGGATTCATAACGATTGCCAGAAAGTGTATACTACTGTATGTGTACACTTAGTGTAACCTTACTGAGTGAATAGACAACAAAAGCATTGCAGTAGGCTGTTCTTGAATTCAGAAAGTATTTTAGTCACACTAAAGATAACATCCTGTAGCAATAATGAATCTCTAATGCATTAGTAATGCTTTTATCCTTAAATCATGCTATTCATTTTTCAGTTATCTATTATGTTCTCCATCTCCACCATAACACATTCCAGATTCAGAGCTAACCAACCAAAGTTATGTAAAATGAGCTACACTGAACCACAGTACATTGAGTTACTTGTCTTATTTTAAAAAAAATCAGACATTAATGACCCTTTCTGATAGATCCTTTGCTATGGTATATATTCACCAATCATATGTGATAAGTTAACACACAAATTAAATGTGTTGGAATATTATACTTCTCTGCATTGATGCAATTCCAGTGTATTGTTATCTATATATAACTTTGAAAATAATGTTATGCTTTGTAAAGTGTTTTATAATAAGTTAGTACTATATGTGTAAATACCGGTATTGCTTATGACTGTAATCTGCTTGAAACTAGCATTTACTAAATGTTCAATGTGTATTATTATCGTGGAGCTTTTCTCCCCGGGCCTCCACTAAAAATGGACATATATCCAGTCGGACTATCCCAGTCAACAAATGTAAAATAAAATAAATAAATAAATAAATAAATAAATAAATTCCTGAATTTATATCCTGCTAGTCTACGATTTAGGGTACTAGCCATGCTACATTGTAACCGAACCTTCCCTGTACAGGCAACGAGCATGGGACACCTGGAGTTGCTGTGTGTTTACCTCAAACTCCTGTGAGGACTGCATCTTCATGTAGGTGTACTTCTTAGCCTGCATAGGATTTATAAAGTTGCATCCTGACAGTCTGCTGTTTAGGTAATAGTTTAGGAGGCTGTATCTCCCACATCTATCAATGTTTGTTAATGATAGTGTCAGCACGATTTGTAGCTGTTCTGCAAAGGGGGGCCATACTAACAAGGCTTTTCCCTTCTGAGGCTTACTAGACCATTCCAGGTGGCACTAAAGACTATGTTGTTTCCTAAACTAATTTATACATGACATCTTTTAACTGTACTGGGTACCCAGTTTTGTAAGAACTATGGGATTTTGGTAGCTCTTTTCTGAGTTATAGAATGAGTTACAGAAGTCCTTATTAATGAGAATATATAGGGTGGTTGACAAGAAGTATGGATTTTATTCATTTAAACACAATGAAACAATAACATAATACAAGCACAACTTAAGCAAAGATGCCTACTTACATTATACTCCATTTAATGCAGTTTCATTTATTACTGTTGATATGAAATGTCTAATTGTGTTGAAAGATAAAATATGGATCTGACTGCTGTAGCAAAATGACCTGAGGGAATATGCATCCTAATCATTTTGAATAAAAACATGGCAGACACAAGGCTGATTATGTTAAATGGTATGTGCTTACATTTAACAAGTCGTAATATGATAGTCCTAAATTTTAGCTCCATCATTTTATAACCAAACATTATGGACACAGTCAGAAGAAATGCACCATATTTCCTCTTAGAGGGATTTGGCATATCATACCCAAAGAAATTACATTCACAAGATGTGTTGATATGAAGTAAGTAGTCAGTTTTATGTAAAACTGATATTTCTAACACATTATTGCCAAATTAAACATATGCTCATAGTCTGGTACACATTAAAATGTTTAATATATGTTCAAATTAATTTTAGGATCCTTTTTCATGAAAGAGAATGAAAGAAAGTTTTGTATGAAGTCAAAACAACTATTTTTCATACTAAGCATATGCGCCTTTTTGGGACTGCAAAGAAATAGACTTGGATTTAGAAATGGCAAATGGCACATTCTGGAGAAGCCTGAAGAAATTGATGCATTTTATGTTTTTTTCTTCAAAGCTTCTGCTTTATTTTTTCAAAATAGCATGTCTACATTACTCATATTTTTTCAGTATGTTTGCTTAAACATTTAGCATACTACCGTTACGGCTCCAACTCATGAACTTGTTTGGTTTGCTCAAGAAAATCTTGATACAGTCAATTTAAAATTCATTGCTGGATGCAAAAATGACCTGTATCTGAAAAACTGTTTCATGAAATATTCTGAAGAAGTAGATGCATGCAAATGGTACAATAAATATCAAACAGAAAGAACTATTAGTTGTGTTTCTTGCCTTTTGCATATTAAGTGATTTGGCTGTGGGTTGATTATTTATCATTTTATAGGACTAGGAGGAAAGGAATTCATCTTTATGCAACTTGGATTTGATCACTGCACACGTGGCCTTATTTATACGTTTAGCTCATGACCTAAAACAATTGTAAAACATTGAAATCCTATTAAGTGACTTTGGAAATTTTACTGCAAAGCCATCCATTAAATCAGATTTCAATACCATTATATAATTTTAGCAGTGAAACTGAAACAAAACTGTAAGCATCATCTGAAATACTTTGCTCATTCACAAGAAATAATGTTTATAGTCTAAAAGGGAAAAGGTAAAGCATCTCAACTGCACAAGTAAAATGAAGGGGGAATTTAAATTTGGGATAGGTTAAAAATGGAAAAAAAAGTTTTTATTTTTTACTGGTATTGAATGTGATATTCTTTTACTGGGTGAAAAAAATAACTGAATTGGAAATGGCATGGTGTGAATGAACACATTTTATTCTCAGTGTACACTGACATCTTGTTGTTGATGGGCATACTGCTAAGAAATATTTTTGTGTGACTTTGTGTTCCAGTGACACTATTTTACTGGCCCTGACAGTGGTACTATAGGATCTGAAACTCCAGTGACATATTTTTCAGCTGGGTACAACCCACACCTGCTGGCATGACAAAGTGAAAGGAGTTAAGCAACACAAATAGAAAGAGAACTGAGTAAAATGAAGGGGAAGACAGTTCTACAGATGTTTCAGGTGGCCTGCCTCCTAAGTAGTTTCTAGAAAACTGACATAAAGAGTATTGCTACTGCTGTTTAGATATTCATTTACAGCTAAGGGATATTAATTTAGCATCACTCTGTCTACTTCACATGAGGAATAGCAAGCTCATATCATCTTATCCAAAACATTCTTTACCTAAGCATTCTTTACTTTGCTTTCTGACGGAATTTAGTTGGTTTCCTTTTTTAAATATTTGTTTGCCTTCCATAAGCCAACCATCTAGCCTTTCTCAATATGACATAAGCCTATTTATTCCTCTGCACTCTGTATCCTAATACAGAGCCAAGAAGCGACAAAAGGAACCTTCATGCTGCAGCCATGAATCACTAGCTTTTGACATTTGAGTGAACACCGGGTCACTAGCTCTCCCAACGCATTTCACCTGCAAACAGGCTATTAACTTTAATTTTACCTGTGATGGTCTTCATTGGTTTGATCCATACTAAGCGTCAGCCATTGCATAGCAGAAGATTGACAGAACTATCAGATTTCCTGTATAATAGAGAATATCATAGGCTGAAGAAGGTATAGTTTTAGTTACTAAAAAAAAAAATCTGAATGCAACTGTTAAGAAGGCTCTGAATGGGTTTTGGCTACAGTTACAGTACATCTTTGGGAAAGGCTTGATTTTATGTTAGATGCAGCAACATCACTCAAGCAATTCTAGTTACTTAACTGGAAGTCTTTCTAAAAAATATGAAACCTCGACCATCCAAAGATATGCTTATCCATCTAGCAGATTTCAGCATCAACAAGAACAGTCACCTATACTCCCAACAAACACACTTCATTGCCCTTGGTCCATCTCTGTGAATATTAACTGATATCTACTTTTACCAGTCCAAACAGTCTTAATGCGTATCATTAAATTGTGGACTGGATCTTTACAAACTAACCATACGGATGCAGCCTCAGTTAAGTGCTAGTTAACAAAATCAGTGGCTCCCTATTGAAAGTGGGAAGCATATAATTGGAGGACCTGCAAGTACGAAAAGTTAATATGCTTTGTATAAATAAAGTATGGATCAAATAACACTGAAGCTTAAAATGTACTGAAATGCTATTAAAGCTTTTTTTTCTCAGGGGGTTTCACACCCTGTACTCTCCATCATGAGAAGTTATAATTCAATATCCCTGATGATAACTTAAAGATCACTGTACATCAATTCCAGATAAAATACAGGGCTATCAAGGCATTTGCCTAGGGCCATGTGTTTGCTGGGGGTGGGGGTCCCCATCCATGTTGTTCATTGCACCTGAGATCTTGTGCAAGAACTGGTAATACTTAGCATCCCAATGATGTACCTCTACATGTAATGAGTATTGTCAATTTTAATATACATTTTTATGTTTATTTTATAATAATCATGAAACTGATTTAAAATTACAAAAAATCCCTTTAAAATCAATAAGAAATTTAACATAAAAGTAACAGATCATGCCATTTGTTATTATGGCTTCTTACCTTTACTCCCATGAATACAGCAATAGGACATCCATAGCTAACCTATGCTCTATTACTCAGCAGTTTAAACACCTGCATCTGTTTACCCTTAGTAACCAGTCTTTGTGCTTTCCCAGCAATCTTTAATAATATGACCAGAGAACTCCAATCATCAGGGATGGTTTTATCTTGCAGGTGTGTGATTTTTCTTACTTACTAGCAGGTAAGAAGATAGGTCTGTAGGCCATCCTATTATTTATTTATTTTACCTCTATTGATTCATAAATGATGTACCCTATAGCAGCAAGTTAAAATACATTACTGTGGCAGTTGTTGAACTACCTTTGGTTGTCAACATCTCTAGTCATTACCAGAAGTGGCTGCCATCTCTAAATGAAAGCAAATCATATTTAAGGTGATAACAAAAGTGATCATTGTGACTTGATGGAGGTGCGGATACTGTATAGTGTTTGAAAGCTGCAAATCAAAATACTTTACTGTTTTTTTTTTTCCCACATTTTTAATAACCTAATATCAGACACAGAAGGTAGCAATATTTCATTGTGGGGGAGATAAGTAAGCAGAGTGTTGTTTGAGGCACAAATCATTTATTTAATCTAGTGAGCCTAAAGACAGTGTATGTGTCTATGAACAACAAGTTAATGAGGTCCCTAGGCCTTTTAAGTTTCTTCACAATCACATATCAGAAATCTATACAGAAAGTATATACTTTGTTGTGGGGGGCATGGTGTGCATGAGAGAAAAAGTCAGTTACATGATTTGTGCAAAAACAGTTATTGATATGAATAGTTTGGAGGGGAGTATATACAATAATTGTCCAGGAGGAACAGGCTGAAATATATTGCTGTGGTCATTGTCTCTTTCACTGTCCTCACAATCAGACATCAGAGGTGTACACAGAAAGGGGGTGTCATTCTGGGTTAGGGGTGAGGAGAAATGCTGTATATGAAAACACAGGGTTGTTGCATGACCAGTGTTGCATAAAAATTATATGACTTGTTGGTGGCAGTGTAAGTGTCTTAATGGCAACAAGGTGAAAAAATGTTACTTGGTCATTATGTTTTTCATTTTCTTTTCAATGAGACATCAGAAATATACAGAAGATGGGTATCCTTTTTGGGGGAAGACATGATGTATGAAAAAAGGCTAGATATAGGATCACTTTTGAATGATTATTAATATGGCTTGTCAGAGGGCTAGTATCTGTCAAAGAGCAGTATGTCTATTATATTTACATAATGACTTAAAAGTCAAAGCTGATATACCATTTCAGAAACGGCATATTCCACTGAGACCAAATGTGTATGTTTTGTACTGAAGAATCTTATTAGAAGTCTGTGGATTTTTCATTGTAAGCTGCTATAGGGGAAATTATATATGAGTACTTATAGATACAGTTAAAATAACTAGCATTTCAGAGGTATTTATTATTACTATCAGGTGCTAAACTAATTTCCATCTGGGGGCTATTTGACAGTTTCTTACAAGGCCAGGTGAAACTAATGTCCAGAATATATAAACACTAAATCTCCATTAGACTAGAAGTAAAAAAAATCATCTTTATTTTAACAACCAAGTCAACATTTTCTGCATTTAAGGTAAAGAATGCAATCTGTGTAACCACAGAAATAGTTTCTGTTATATAGATTAACATAGAGATGCAATTAAGTCCTTGAGACCAAAATGGCATCCTTTAGTGTGTTTTATATCCAAATACCTTACTAGAATTCCATTATTTTTTGTTTGGAGCTGCCTTCCGAGAACTGACATATAGTCCCTTACATACAGCTTGCAACAACGACAACATAAGGTTTTTGTTGTCAGTAGTCTCTTTGGGCTATTTGACTTCAGGACAAAAGTCCAGGAAAAAATAATGTCCAAAATGCATGTGCACTTAGTTATCATTATCCCTAAATTATAATATCCTGTATGTTTCACTAGAAAAATAATTGCCACTTGTAAAATTGTGATCAGTGTACTATTAGGCTGTTAGGCTGTGCAAGTTAAAATGGAACTAGGATTATCAAAGGGTCTTGTTCTGAAAATTTCATAAGAATATCTTTAATTTGGGGTCCCCTCAGACCTCACCCTTCCAGCCCAGCCCCCAGTGCCCCACATACATGCTAGCTCAACCAACCATCCTCTTGCCCTCCTTGGACATACTCCAGGATTGGATAGATCCTAAGGAAATCCTTGGGCTCGGCTGTCTGTGCTTCCATCTGGGGAGGGTCTTTTAAATGCTCTACCTACTCCCTTTCCCCACCCCCACCGCATGCTTGGCAACTATATCTGACAACAACTTCCTCTTTGGACCACGACTCCCATTAGGGAGCATACTCAACAAGCACCCACCAGGAAGGACACAACCATCCCTCTGTCCCACTGGAGAGATAACATTTCAAAAGAATATCTCAAGGCATGGACAGATATCTAATCAAACTAGGGTTTCAAGTCAGAACAGGCTTTGCAAATTGAGAGGGTAAAACTTTTACAAAATAGTCAGCTGAAAACAAATATAAAGCTTTCAGTACTCTTCAAAGTAAATCAACTACATGCTATCAAAACATAAACATTGGTATAATTTCTGAATTAGAAATTATATGTGCTCCTGTTGGCATATAAATTAAATAAAAAAATTGAGCTGTAGCTGTCCCTTTGTCTTTGAGAGTAGGAATCTACACTAAGGATATTTACTGGCAATTATACAAATGGATATGCTTAGCACCTATTATAGATATTTAAGTTCTTGTTAAAAAGTTGAATATTTTCTGGGACTGTGTATTATTGAAAGTAACAGTTTTTAATGCCCTTTGTGGAGTGTTTCTAATAAACTTCATCTGCAGACACCACACCATTTTGGTGTGGGATAGCATGGGCAATTGTCTGTTTATGCTGAGGTTTCTGGTCCCTTTTATGGTTTTATTTTGTTAAATGTGTCACTTAAAGTACATTGCAGGACATCAGTTCAGAGGGGCAAGGGACAATAATTGATGCAAATAAGCATATTAAATATTGTGTGTATCACTGAGGAGCCAAACCAGTGCTGTCTTGATTGCTTTGCTGGGTTGAAAATACTGAGGTTGGCTAGCTTAAATGTTGAAGAAAATTACTGTCAAGTTAGATTAATTTGAAATCAGAATTAACATAACTCACTACATAAATAAGCTTTCCTTATAGTTGTACTTTCATCTTTATGATATTATGTGCTGCTAGTGAAATTAAATCTGTAAGGATTCCCTTTCTTTTATGAGAAGTCGAGAAAACTCAAGAAATCTTCCAGAAATTGAATGTGGTCCATGTTCTGCTTAAACTTTCCACACCCATCTGGATAATTGATGGTAACATAAACTGTAGTCCATTCTAGCAGCCTGTACTGTAACCTTTGTCTGATAGCTGATCATTGAGGTTCAGATACCAATTAGTGTTGGAAATCATAATGATATAACTGGGGGAAACCTGGCCAAATTAAGGAATAATGTCATGGTTGGGAGGCCCTGATCTGTTACCCTGCCTGTGTTACTGCAGCCACAGAGTTAGTCCAGATATAAATTTTACCTGCAAACTGTAGATGTGCTCCTCACAGTTTAAAAGGATACTCATATCAGTGACCACTCTTTACTACCCTCTGCCTGGACATTCGCATACCTCCAGCTGGTGTAATAGCCTGTCCTTTTTACACAGCAATATAAACAGCAATAAATTATATTACTTTCTGATATGAACTGGAAGCTTCTGCTGTATTTCAGAAGCCCATACTGTACTTTGGTTTCCTTTGCAAAAGAAGAAGAAAAGACCTCAAAGTCTTGTAGAGAACAGTACTATTTATAAATCATTTCAAACAAAGAGATCAGATGAGCAATAGAGGAAAACAACACAACAATCTTCATTCAGACATTTTCTGTCTGCTAAGACTCTTCTTTCATCTGAAAACAAAATAAGTTAATTCCAGCTACTTAGAAATAAGAAAAAACTTCAAGACTAAGACAGCAAAAATATTTTAGGCAAGAAAATAAATTTACAGACTCTACTGATCCCTGAAAATGATATACCTTCAAATACTGGACATAGTTAAAGCACTTCTGACTAGCATTTTTTAAGTAGTAATTGTTATGCATGTACCAACAAAAGCATTTAGTGCTTCTAGGCACCTAACACAGAACCACTTTTGCCTTCCCTTCCTGATTTTATCACTTCTGCCTTCCTTTCCTGTCTGGTACAAGGTTTCAGGAACCTCGGGTAAGCAGCAGGGTACCAGGTGCCTCCTCTCAGGTATATATATATATATATATATATATATATATATATATATATATATATATATATATATATATAGATATATACGAAACAGCACATTACAGGAATACCTAAAGAATACAGATTGCTGTAGTACAAGATGCACAATTTCCAGCAAACCTCTTCAGAGGCAGTAGTCTTTAAGGAAACAGACACCCCCAGGAAAACAAAAATGAATAAATGCGATAAAATGAAATAAAATAAAAAAAAAGAAAGAAAGAAAGTAAAACACTACACATTTTAAAACATAATAGGACCGACAAAACACACACAGGACTACCTTAAGGATGTTGACTACTGTAGTGGAAGGTGTGCAATGTTCTGCAAGCCAATTCAGAAGCAGTTGTCTTTAAGTAAATTGGGTTATGTAGATTATGCAGTGTTGTAGCACTGTCTAAGTCTCCCTTATCTTGCTTACTCTGTTGCCTTTTTGTGCATGCTTTTTTTTTTCTGCATACTTTGCTTCAGGTAGGTGTGGTGAAACTGGTTGCCCCCTCCCCTATAGATGCTGTTGTTGTTCTGCCTTTGCATATTCTCTTCTAGAACTCATGGTGGTGAAGGTCTTTCTTCAAGGTCTTGGTGACACTTCTAAAATCTGGCAATTACTATCCTGCATATTCTTACCTGATTTCCTGTTTCCATAGCACTGGAACACTGGAGACTGTTTTTTAAGTGATTCTAGTACTAGCAAGATAATTATTCATAGATTACTAGTAGGCTGATAGAGGGAGGGACCTAATTCTGCACTACTCAAACCACACAGTGGGCTGTATTTTCCAAAAAACCCTTCCTCCATGACTATAGTTTCAGTTACATTCATCATCCCTTCCTGGTACAAGGGTCAGGAGCTCTGGGTTAATAAAAGGTAGTATAAGGTTTTCAGGTTTTACTCCTGTTTTTACTTGTACATAATGCAGCTTTTACCGAACTGATTAATATGAAGGTTTCATGTGTCAGATAATTGTAATTAGAGATTATTTTTATACACTCCGGTTCCCTGATTTTCTATAAATCGACCACCAGGTGGAAAGCAGTTCTAGTGAAGGATTAAGATCTTGACCTTTTGAGGTTTGGATGTACTAGATGCACCTTCATTTTATATGGTAATCCACAGGGAACTGGACGAATTTGTAGCTTTTCCTTGCTCAAACTATAGTATCAGGGTGAACCACTGTTGGCTTAACTGAAATGAAGTTACCAAAATGAGTTTTGTGATGTCTTCTCTTAGTTTTAGGTTAAAGGGGAACAAAGACATTAGTCCTTTGCTCCAGGGATAGAAAATTATTTATTGTCCAGAATTTTCTGCATAGCTACCGGCAACAGAACTTTTTGAGCTCATTATTCAAACTAGTCTGTCTCTGGAACTATCTAGAGAACTTTCAAGTTACAGAATATTTGCAGGTCAAGTTTTCTCTTAAGCTTATTTAGGAGAATCTGCTTAACTGACTTACTACAACATTTTGCTTTGATGTACAGGAGAAGGTTCTTCTAAATTATCAGATTCCTTGCCATTACACCGTGTCTACAGAGCTAGTAGGGATGGGATTCATGTGAAACTGCTGACAGCAATTTCAGCAAGCCATATTCCTGTGAAATGCTTCTGCTACAAAGCAGTTTCAGTAAACCAAAAGTAAAGCTTGTTTTTGTGGCATACCCCTATGTGGGGAGACACCCCACTTCCCAACTTGCACACACACACACACACACACACACACACATATATATATATATATATATATATATATATATATATATATATATATATATATATATATATATATATATATATAAACCCAGGGCCTAACCCTCTGACTGGCAACTCTACCAGCTCATAAATCACTAAATATCACAACCTACAATCTTCAAAGTGTTAGGAGCAAAATACCAGAATTCCATGCCTGGATCACTCTCAATAACCCATATATACTAGTTGCAACTGAAACCTGGCTGGAACCCCATATAAAAGATAGTGAATTTCTCCCTCCAGGCTACACATGCCTTAGGGCTGACAGACCTTGTAAAAAAGGAGGCAGCATTGCAATAATGTATCCAAGAACCTTCTCCATTACACCTTACTCTAACCCTACTCCACAATTTTCCACAGCTGAGATACTAATATAATTTTTAAAAATGAATAATTCTAAAAACCTCTGCATTATAGGCGTATATATCCCCCCAGGCAACAACATTCCTGTCCTAAAAGAAATTTTTTCATGGGTGTCAAACAACATACAAAATGAAACAATTATCCTGGGCGATGTTAACATTAACTGGCTAGATATCTTATATCAAGCTCAGCCATCTAACATCAACGTCTGTAACTTTACAAAACTATTGACTGACATTACCAGACCTAACAGGGACAAAGACAGTGGTTCAATCCTTGACTGGATACTAGTCTCTGACCCAAACAAAATCTCAGAAGCAGGCACAATTTCCCACAGCATCGGTGACCACCTCCCTGCCTATATCCTACGTAAGAATACACCAATACCATGTCAGCATCATTATAAACAAGCTAGAAACCTCATCAATTTCAACTCTACAAGCCTAAACAAAACCTTAAGAAAGATTAACTGGAGTAGACTAAAAGTCCTTCCACTTGATGAAGCAGTAGAATTTTTTAATTCTACCTTCCTCGATATCTTAAACAGACTTGCCCCATTAAGACAAAAAAGAGTTAAAACTAATCATGCCATCTGGCTCTGCAGATCTACCAAACAAATCATGGTTGGCAGGGACAAAGCATGGAAAAAATGGCATAGATCAAAGAATCCTTCCGACCTCCTACAATTTAGACAGCTTCATAACCAAGCAAAGCGCCTAGTCATAAATGTAAAAAATAACATTATTTCAGACTCCAAAAGAACTATAAACAAAACCCAAAAAATCCTGGACTTCCATATCATCTCTGTTAAACCCTAGCACCAAAAATAACCCTTGCCCACATCCTGACAAAACATCTAGAGAAATTGGCACACTCTTCAACACACATTTCATCAATACAATAGCCAGCCTTGCCACCACCTTCCTTCAAACCAATTGCAAAAATAATTCTTCCCCACCAAATTCTTCATTACATAACACTACTATTTCTTCTCTTTCAACCTTTGCTTTCTCCTCTATACCCACTGTTACTATCACAAAACTACTTCTTAAGCTGAAAACTGGCACTAGTGCTCCTGATAACTTACTCCCTGAATACCTTCCATTATCTGCCAAGGCCATTGCCTGTCCCATCAATATACTTCTTAATAGATCTATCCAGGAATCTTACATACCTAATATCTGGAAGAAAGCATTCATTCTTCCTCTCCATGAAGGTGGCAATAACACAGACATATCCAATTTTCGATCTATTGCCATTCTCTCCCCCCCCTTTCTAAAATTCTTGAAAAATATATCCATAATCTACTTCTAAATATCTACTTCAGAATCAACTCCTCTCTCCAACACAACATGGATTTAGGCCTGGCCACAGCACAACCACTGCTCTTATATCATTCATGGACACAGTCAGTCAAGCTCAAGATGCTGGCAAAACTGTATCTTCACTCTCTCTTGAACTTTCTAAAGCCTTTGATACTGTATCCCACCCTTTACTTCTCTCCAAACTCTCTAATCTAGGTATCTCCCCCCCAACTCTAAACTGGTTCACTAACTACCTGACAAATAGGCAACAACCTACTAAATGGTACAACTCTTTCTCACCATTCCTCAACATATCCACTGGCGTTCCCCAAGGCTCCATTCTTGGACCTCTTCTCTTTAGTATTTTCATCAATGACTTTCACTCTACACTTATTAATCATTCAGTGATACAATATGCTGATGACTCTATCATTATCTGCTCAGCCGACTCTATTATTGAACTTCTTCAAATAACCCAAAATGCCTTTTCTCCTACTGAAACTTGGATGACTAATAATCATCTTTCCCTAAACTCTAACAAAACCAAACTGCTGCTATTTACCCCCAAGTAAAGTACTCCCTTAAATAAGGTAAATTTTATCACACACTCTGAAAACACCATAGAGATAGTCTCTCACACAAAGCTACTAGGAGTTATCTAGGATGAAAATCTGTCTTTTGACCTCCATGCTCATAGTAATATCAAAAACACACTCCAAAAACTAGGCACCCTTTACAGACATAAAAACTTTCTTAACTGCACATCTAAGCAAACTCTCGCTTTAACCTTTCTCCTACCCTCTCTCCTATACGGTGCTCCACTTTTCACTAATATTCAGTCCTCCTTAAAAACTAAGCTTGAGTCCTGTTACAATAAAGTTGCCAAGTTCGCAACCAGGTCAAAACACTCCTCCCATCACTGCTCTTCATTACATTCTCTTAATTGGCTTGAGCTCCCACATCAACTAACATACCTACAATTAATCATGGCACATAAAATTATTCATAATCCCACACATTGTCCAGCCCTCTCTTCTATACTAACTCACTATCATCCAAATAGACCACTCAGATCTAAAAACAACTTCTTCTCCAAGCTGAAAAACCTAAACTCCCAGCTGGTCACATGCGTTATTACTTCTCTATTGCTAAACAATGGAATGCTCTCCCAGTACCTATTAGAACTACAAGTAATGTCTCCTCCTTCAAAAAATCTCTCAGACTACATCTCACCACTCTCTGCCTTTGCACATGCATCAGCTCTTAACTTCCTACAACCTGACTCCTAATTAAGTCCTGTTCATCCTTTTTAACTTCTTCCTTCCTTCTAATCCTTCCTTATTAATTAATGACTACATATACTAAAAGTCTCACCTAAGTCTACCAAATGTAACTATCTCAAAAGTCATGCTTCACAGGATTGATTATCCTATATTTTCAAAATAGCATTAATTGCATTTGAATTGTACTGTTTAATCTACTGCATGTGCTTTAGTCTTATTTCTCTGCATTGTATAATCTCATAGTCAGTGTATTCTATTGTATATTTGTATTATATCTCTGTTTTACTAACTGTTTCTGTTATTATATATTGTCAAACTATTTTGACCTGTGAAGCTTTTCTCCCCGGACCTCCACTGAAAATGGGTGGTTCTAACTGGCTCAGTGGACTTTCCCGGTAAACAAATGCTAATAAATAATAAATAAATAAATTATATATATATATATATATATATATATATATATATATATATATATATATATAGATAGATATATAGATATATATATATATACACACACACACACACACACACACACACACACACACACACACACACACACACACACACACACACACACACACACACACACTAACAGCACAGTTATATAACTGTGAGGAAAGGGGTAATGTCAAGTTTGCTGAAAGTGTTTTCAGTGGAACTGAAAATGCAGCTGCTGTCCCATGGCAGTAACTTTGTCTCTAATGTTCATTAGTACTCCTAGTTTCCATACAGTCCTTAAAATCTGTACTGCATACATCAGTGTCAGCCTCTAATTTTATAATTATGTGTTTGTTACTGTTCTAGGAATTCCTTTCCTCTTGGGGTTCCAAAACAAAGTATGACAAGTAAGTTGTCAGCGTCTAGTTTTCTTGGGGCACAGGGGGCATCCTATTTCTAGCGTGTACCTTGGTTACCCACCATACAAACAATACAATTTCTGCAGTGTGTGGGAGTCACTGCCATAGATTCTTCAAGTACCACTGGATTTGCCTCATATGGAGTTTGATGAAAGAAACCATAGACATCTAGCCCAAAATCTGTCCAATGCTTTCAGAATGCTTTTGGTCATCATGCAGGTATTGATTGCTGACCTCCAAAAGAAAGTTTTCAAAAAGCAATTTTTTTGTGGAGGAGGATATAAGTTGTTTCCCTTGGTGTCCAGGACTGCTTCGAGGAATGCCTTGTTGTAAGGAGAAGTGAGGCTCTAATTTTGGCTATTTACCAATGCGACTAGACTAGATTATCATAAATGACATTGCCGGCCTTTCTGTTTGAGGAACAGAATCAGGCAATCATTTGGGTAAGGATAGATGTGAATGTCTTGGAGGCTGAGATGAGCACTAAAGAGCCAGTCAAGATGAAAAATGAACATGCTGGGCTCTGTCTAGGATCTTGAGGACCCTCTTATGTTCCTTGTAGATGGTGATATGGGGAAATGTATAATTCAAATCCAATGTAACCAAGAAAATCTCTGGTACTAGCAGAGTGAACAGAATCTGCCAGGCTAAAATTTTAATATTTTTATAGCCAGGCCTTTGTTTAACTTTGTAAGGTCAAAAATGTCTCTACATGGCAATACCTCCTCGGCACAACAAAAAGTCTAAAATAAATCATTCTCCTATCTTCTCTGTGGTACTCTTTCTTTGTCAAGAGAAGAAAGAAACTGGTTTAAAATCAGGTCTACCAATGACATTTGGTTTGTGGGTGAGACATTCTTACTAAGTGGCAAAGGACCCGAGTTTTATCCTGTTCCTTGAAGCAATAACTTCCATCACCTAAAATCTGTTGTCCATTCAGATTATTGATTCCTAAATATGGCCAATCTTCCTCCCTATATATACAGTATGAGAGTGGGTGTAGATTTACACAGTTAAAACTGTGAGGTATTGTTTTGTCAGGGAGAAGGTCCATTACCCTTGCCCTGTTCCATGTCATAGCCGCTCCTGCATATACCTTTCCTTTCTCAAAATTATTTTTTGTATGATTGGCTCTAAAATTGCTAATATTCATTAAGTGGGTCACTACTTGCTAGGAAAGTCTCTAATGTACTTGAGGATTAGTGAATGAAAAAGCTGTTTCACAATTTGCAATGTTTTCACTTTTTTTAAAGGTGTTAAAACACTTGTAGCGCACCCGCAGGTGTAGCTGAAGAGATATGGGTTCCTTCCTACCTGACTCTGGTGACACCCCTATAGGCCCAACACACCAAGGTTGAAAGAGGGACAGATTTTATTCTAGGTGACACATCTAGTTTAAAAAGGCAATAGCACAACCATAAACAAATTATTTCAGCAGTGCACCAGTTAGCAATAAAGCAAGGTGAGATATGCATGCAATAAAACTAACCATTCACCCTCTTCCCCAGAACTCAGCAGAAGAAAGTCTTGACATTCAAACATGCACAAAGAAAGCAATATCAATGAGCAGTAAAGCTTTATAATGCAGCAATACAAACAAGGGAAAAATGCAATGTCATTAAGCAATAAAAGAGTCATAATACAGCAATACAGATATGAGAAAATGCAATGTCATTGAGCAGCAAAATTTTTGAAGACAGCAGTACTAACACAAGCAAAATGTAATATCATTGAAAAATGAGAATTTATAATGCAACAATACAAATATGAGAAAATGCAATGTCATTGAGCAGTAAAGATTCTTTAAGGCAGCAGTACTAACATAGCAAAATGCATTATCATTGAACAATAAAGATTTATAGTGCCACAATAGAAATATGAGAGAATGCAATGTCATTCAGCAGTACTAACACCCTCTAGCCCCTTGATCAATTCTGAACAGACCAACTATGAAACACTCTACTATACCCTGTTCACTGGCCAGTGACTATTTACAGTCTTGCTGCCGGCATGATGGGGCCCAAGCTGGAGTTCATATGGATCCCAGTTATTTGTAATCCACAAAGCATTTGGGGGGGAGAAACCACAATCTTATAAAAATATAAAATGACAGCCAGACCCTCTCACCACTCCATCTAGAATATCCTAGTGACCAGGTGCCGTGGTTCCTCTGATGAAAAAAGTAGAAAATCACCTACTAGAACTCTGGTAATCATCTATGGCTTCTCAGTACTAGGCCCAAGGGAACACCTTTTCTTGCTAAATCATAGCAGGTGTGGAACTACTGGTTTCAGACTTCTCTCCTGATTCCAGAAAATACCATATCCAGGATTTCAGCAAGAGACAGACACAATCAGCTACTTCACTTCCCTATCCCAAAACACTAGAAAAGAAAATCCAGTCATGCTGCAAGGCCCTTTTTCCCTTCAGCTACATGTTTCAGTCTTTCCTTCTTCAGCTAGTGTTCCAGAAATCCTCCTTTACTTTCGAAATTGTCTTTTATATTCCTGAAAAGGAGCTCCACCTTGTGGTGTAATGGAAAACTACAGTCTATTAACTACATGTAGTCTAGTACTACATAGGTTAGTACTAAGCTAACTGCCCTTGCGAGCCATTTTAAGCTTAGCCAATTATCCCTTGTGAGACTCAAACCCTGCACCTTGTGTTTGTAAGGCAAACACTGTAACCATTAGGCCACCCTCCCAACCAAAGCACAGTGGGAGCTACACTCTCCCCCACTTGAAAATCTTGGGTCCCCCAAGTCAAAGGTAGATTAGCAGAAAATATTTACAAACACTAATGCACCATCAACTGAACAATACTTTTGCATTCAAAAGGTACATTCCACCAAGGGTAATCAGCCTTATGCTTAACTAGGGATGGGGTGTCACCACTGGAGTAATAGGCATAGGGATTATGAGCGCAGAACCTCCGATGAGCTGTGGTCACAGGTTCCTGTGTACTATGTCCCAAACTGTTATAGATAAGTCTCTGTGGGGGCTGAATCAGTCTCTGCAGTTTTGGTTCGGAAGAGACAGCTAAGGAATTTTGCTCAGAAGGCTTGTCATTCACATCACATTCAATGTCTAGTTCTTCAGTACGCATATTGTCTACTTCTAAGATCTCCTCTTGTATAACTTCACTTTCGTTTCCCATAACGGTATGACTATCCTCAGCACTATTTTCTGAAGTTTGCATAGCAGGGCCTCCATCAGTATCAGGTTCTGCAAGAGGCACAGAAACATTACTTAGTCTGTTGTTAGGTCTGGGCTGCTCAAAATGACAAGGAACAAATTCCGGTGCATTTACATTGAGATTACAGCCCATGGGGTCTTGAACATCCTCATAAAAAAACACTGAAACCCCAGTCATCATCACTGTCCTCCTTTCCTTCAGCAGGAGGAAGCATAGGCTCTTGAATATTGGAGGGGATAGTTCCTCTCCACCTTACCCTTCTGGATTGCCTTGAGTTAGGCTTTCGCTGAGCCATTCATTTCGGTGCCAGGTTTTTATGGGTCCTTCTTTCCCCTCAGGGAAAACTTGGTAGACAGGGATATTAGGTAGCTGAGAACAAATTATGTAAATCTCAGATCCCCAGTGGTCAACTAGTTTATGCTTTCCTTGTAGTCCCAAATTTCTCAAAAGAACTCTGTCCCCTGGCTGCAAATCATGCATATTTGCTTTTTTAACATAGTGAGCCTTGTTTTGCTGATGTCTTTGTCCTGTTGATTTTTCAGCAAGCTCATAAGCCTGTCTGAGGTTCTTCTTGAGTCTCTCCATATAACTGTCATGAGATCGCACTGGTTTATCATCAGCTGTGACTCCAAAGGTGACATCAACAGGAAGACGAGTTTCTCTTCCAAACATTAGGAAGTAAGGTGAGAATCCTGTAGCATCATTTTTAGTACTGTTGTAAGCATACACCACTGTGACTACATGTCTACTCCATTGACTCTTCTTCTCAGCAGATAGTGTCTCCAACCTGTGTAGTAAAGTTCTGTTGAAACACTCAGGCTGAGGATCCCCTTGAGGCTGATAAGGAGTGGTGTGGCTTTTTTGGACTCCAAACAGAGTGAGTAGTTCATGGACAAGCTTACTCTCAAAATCATGCCCTTGATCAGAGTGTATCCTTTTTGGCAGGCCATAGTGTAGAAAGAACTTCTCAAGCAGTAGTTTTGCCACTGTAATAGCTTACTAATCACAAGTGGGAAATGCTTGAGCATACCTGGTATAGTGGCCTGTCACCACCAGCACATTACTGATCCCACCTTCATACGGTTAAGTACACAGAAAATCTATACAGAGCAGTTCCATGGGTCCACTACTTTCCATTTGACCCAATGAGGCAGCTCTGGTCGGCAGAGTCTTTCTCTGAATGCAACGAAGACATGCACGACAATAATCTTCAACATCTTGCTTCATGCATGGCCAGTATAACCTGTCTTGTACCAGCCTCATAGTTCTAGCATAACTAAGATGACCATGTTCATCATGCAATGACCGGAGTACTACTTCTATATACTTCTGAGGAAGTAATATTCGACATTTTTCACTGCTGAGTGCACTAGGAGATCTCCTATACACTAGTCCATTCTGTATCTGGAGTCTGTCCCATTCTTTTGCCAAAATTCTTGCCAGAGGATGAATATCCATGTGAAGCATATTAACTTGTTTCTTCTCTAAAGCAGCTACCACCAGCTGACCTAAGGGGTCTTCTCTTTGATCTCTCCTGAGGTCACTGTTACTCAAAGCTGTTAGGGATAAAGCCTGCAAAGTGACCAGATTACAGTAAGCTTGGAGTATGCTTGCTGCAGACAGACAACATTCAGTGTGTTGATAGCAGGTTGCAATCTGACACATAGCTCTCACCCTGGTGCTGGAATTTCCACCCATTCATCATTGGGGTGTAAATCTCCCTGAAGTCTTCTGAACAGACCATCAGCATCTCCATTTTCATGTCCTGGGCGGTATTTCAAACTCAAATTATAGTTGCATAGAACTGCCATCCACCTGTGGCCAGTAGCATCTAGCTTTGCAGTGGTCTGAATGTACATCAGAGGATTGTTGTCAGTCTGCACTTCAAATTCAGCTCCATAGAGATAGCCATGCAGCTTGTCCACTACTGCCCACTTTAAGGCAAAGGAATTCCAACTTGTGTGCAGGATAGTTTCTTTCTGTGGGGGATAAACTCCAACTGATAAAAGCCACAGGTCTCAGCTTCTTGTCATACTCCTGGTAAAAGACTTCTCCTAAGCCATCCCTGCTAGCATCCACATGTAAAGTGTATGGCTTTGTTGAGTCAGCATATGCCAGCACAGGGGCATGAGTGAGGCAATACTTAAGCTGTTCAAATGACTGTTCGCACTCAGGAGCTCAACGACCCTCAATGAGTTCTTTAGAACCTCTCAGTCCCTTAGGATTTTTCATAAGGATATCTTCATCTATTTCATCTACTTTCTCATCATTTCAGAGCAAATGGTTGAGGGGTCTTGCTATCTTTGAAAATCCTTCCACAAACCTTCTATAGTACCTGCAGAACCAGAGGAAAGATCACAGCTCTGTGAGAGTTTTGGGTCTGGGCGAAGATGTCACCGCTTCAACTTTGCTGGGATCTGTGGATATTCCATTTGCAGATACTACATGTCCCACATAGGTCACTGAAGGGTGGAAGAACTTGCATTTGTCCAATGACAACTTCAGGCCTTCCTTCTCAATCCTGTCCAATACCTTCATCAGTCTTTCTTTGTGCTCCTCTAGGGTCCTCCCAAAGACAATGATGTCATCCAGGTAGACTAAGACTTCCAGGAGATGCATGTCTCCAACTGTTCTTTCCATGATTCTCTGGAAAGTTGCCGGTGCATTTGATAAACCTTGAGGTAAGCGACCAAACTCAAAAAATCCCAAAGGGGTGATGAAACCAGTCTTCTCTTTATCTTCTGGGTGCATAGCAATTTCATAGTATCCACTCCTTAAGTCTAGCCCACTGAACCACTTACTGCCCACCAGGCAATTTAGAGCATCTTCAATCTGGACAGTTGTGTACTGGTCTGGAATGGTTTGCTGATTCAGAGCACGATAGTCAACACACATGCAAATTGACCCATTCATTTTCCTGACAACGACAATGGGAGAGGCATATGGACTTCTTGACTCTCGAATTATCCCTGCAGTTTTTAGTTCTTCTAAATGTTTTCTTAAGTCCTCTTTTCCTGACAACGACAATGGGAGAGGCATATGGACTTCTTGACTCTCGAATTATCCCTGCAGCTTTTAGTTCTTCTAAATGTTTTCTTAAGTCCTATAGGTCCCCTGCGGCTACTCTTCTGGAACGTTCCCTGAAGGGCTGGTCCTCTATTACACTTATTTGATGTTTTGTACTTTTTACACAGCCCACATCTAGTTCGCTAGTAGAAAAACAATTTTTCTTTTTCATTAGTAGCTCTTTAACTCTGGTTAGCCACTCGGGGGCAAAAGACCACCTCCTATCTCAATATCTTCCAGCTTCAACTCGTTGGCTCTGTTCTTATTCCTTGTCAACACAGAAGCAGGTAAGGGAGTGGCAGCATAAACATTTCCCAAACTCATTTGGGAACACAGGACAGTGGGAGTACTTCTTTTATTTTTCAACTCCACAGGCAAAGTGTCATAAGGATGCTTTAACTTGTCTGCAAGCCAAACTTCTGGGACTAGTTCCAGCCCTGGTGGCAAGTCACTTTCTGGATCTGTTTCCATCATATGATGAGAGGAAACTGTTTGTCCACACATCCTCACTTTGGCTCTCAAGCAGGTGACCTGATCAGGATGAATTATATGCTCTTTCCCAGACAAGGTCCACACATTTCCAATTCTATCTTTATTACTATCCTTCTCCCTTTGAAAGGCACAGAAAACTGGTCTCAGGAGAGAATGTAGTGTTGGGTGTTACTGGGTCAACTGAGGCATTAGCATTCTTCTGAAGAGGTCAGTGTTTGTCCCGACTAAAATAGATGCTGAATCCTTTCCTTTTGGCTTGGGGCACACAATAGTGAACATTTCAAAAACTTCTGTTGACCCAACAACTGAAGTGGAAAATTCTAACTTGAGTGAGACATAACCATCCTAAGGGAACTTCGTGTCACTTAGCTCCCAGATCTCCAAATCTTCTAACTTTTCAAGTGGCCTAATGCTTTAAGTATTTTTGGTAGAAGTCTCTGTACAGAATGATGATTTGTTCACCAGTATCCAACAGTGCTTTACTATACACTCCTATTTTTACTGACATGACAGGGGATGGTCCCAGTAGGCCATCAGGTAGTTTCTGCTTCCAGTGCAGTTCAGCTGTATGGCAGTCAGCATGTGGTTGAGGTACCGCCGGTTGACCTCGCCATTTTAATGGATAAGACTCTTGCTTAGTAATGCTTTGCAGTCTGAGATGCTGAGATTTTGGCTGAGATGGCTTTCCAGTTTGGTTGTTCACCTCAGATGAGCTATAAGTGTGCATAGTAGGTAGTTTCTCCCCACTATTACAAGGGTTAGTGTGGAAAGGAGATTCAGGATGCTGTCTCTTGATGTTAGATTGTATGGAGCTCTTTGTAACTGGGCACTCAGCTGGCTCCTTCACTGAGGTCCTTTGAAGTTTCCCTGCATTGCACTAGCCAGTAATAGTTCATTCACTCTTTTCAAGTTCTCTGCATTAGCACACTGTCGCTTTATATGCCTTATCTCAGCAAAAATAAAATCCAGTAAGAACTCTGAGCATTGGCTGATTTGGTTCTTCCCTGAGTCCTTTCGTGGAGGTTCTAGCTGATGTATTCCTCCCTTTAGCTAAAGTTACAATGGCTTTCTGCAATTCTGCAACTGTCTCAATGACTTGAGCTATGGCGTCAGTCAGGGAAGACACCTGCTTCTGCAACTGCGACACCTCTACATTGCAGACACTCTGGGCCACGATTCCTGTTTGAGTAGTGAGCATGGCTATAGGCTCCTGCTGGTGTTCACTCACTGTTTTAGTTGCTGTTGAACAGTGAGATTTGGCTTCCAACAGGGCTTCCTCTTCCCTCACCTCTTTAACCAACTGAGAATAAGTTAGATTCTCTTCCCTATTTCTCATCCTCATTTTCCACACAATGGGGTCCATAGCTTGAGCTCCCTGCAAAATTTGTCCGATCCGTACTTGGTCAGCTATTTTCAGATCCACCCCCTTCTTTAGGATGATCTGGTGGAGCATTTTATCTAATCGCTTAATGTAATCAGATAGATTCTCACCAACTTCTTGGTATGTATGTTCAAACTGATACAGTAGGTCAGCAGCCCTCTCGGTCCTTCCAAACACATCCTGCACTACTCCTAAATAGTCCTTGGCCATGCAATCTTACTTACCCATCCTTGGGTTGCATATGGTAACCGCAGCTAATCCATTTAGACTTTCAGCTATCCGCCTCTTCTTCTGAGATTCTGGGATATCCCAATCTTCTATGGCTTGTGAGGCCTGATCCATCCAAGATTCAAAATCGTTCTCTCCCTGAGGTGTGGGTTGTTTTCCAGAAAAGAAATACAATTTGCAGAAGCCAAACCCAGTGAATGGCTGTGTAGGTTTTAAGCATTTTTCTACAATACTTCCCAAAGCATTCAAAACTTCAGGCCCTATAGTATTTATGGGCAGTGAAGCTGCAACTTCTGGTGTAAGGTTCTGACCTACATGGATAGCTTCCACAGGTATTTTCTCTGTTGCTGAGGTAGTGCACTTCTCAGGGATTACCACACGGATTGCACTCTCACCTGAAATTTGTACACTTGAAAGGTATGTGCTCATACACTAAAGGACTTTTCCATTCTAATAAGGCCAATGTGCTCTGCTCGGTAGGGTCAACAGTGCTGTCCAACAAAAATCCACACCCCACAACTGGCAAAGATCCTGTGACTTGATGTATTTGCATATCAGTCCATGTGACCCCTGGCAACACCAGAACTAATCAATGCTCTGACTGAGCATTGTGCTGTTTGCACCACTTAGTGGCTACTTCTGTGTTCATGTTTCTGCTGGATTTGCTTTCCACACATACAGGGGAATAGGGTGGAGTCCAAGGCAGTACAGGAAATCCCGGATGAGCCCTCATATGTAGCACACCCGCAGGTGTAGCTGAAGAGATATGGGTTCCTTCCTACCTGACTCTGGTGACACCCCTATAGGCCCAACACACCAAGGTGGCAAGAGGGACAGATTTTATTCTAGGTGACACATCTAGTTTAAAAAGGCAATAGCACAATCATAAACAAATTGTTTCAGCAGTGCACCAGTTAGCAATAAAGCAAAGTGAGATATGCATGCAATAAAACTATCCATTCACCATCTTCCCCAGAATGCAACAGAAGAAAGTCTTGACATTCAAACATGCACAAAGAAGGTAAAATAAATGAGCAGGAAAGCTTGATAATGCAGCAATACAAACATGGGAAAAATGCAATGTCATTAAGCAATAAAAGAGTCATAATACAGCAATACAGATATGAGAAAATGCAATGTCATCGAGCAGCAAAATTCTTGAAGACAGCAGTACTAAAACAAGTAAAATGCAATGTTATTGAACAATGAGGATTTATTATGCAACAATACAAATATGAGAAATGCAATGTCATTGAGCAGTAAAGATTCTTTAAGGCAGCAGTACTAACATGGCAAAATGCATTATCATTGAACAATAAAGATTTATAGTGCCACAATACAAATATGAGAGAATGCAATGTAATTCAGCAGTACTAACACTCTCTACCCCCTTGATCAATTCTAAATACACCAATTTTGAAACACTCTAATATACCCTGTTCACTGGCCAGTGACTATTTACAGTCTTGCTGCCGGCATGATGGGGCCCAAGTTGGAGCTCATATGGATCCCAGTTATTTGTAATCCACAAAGCATTTGGAGCGGTGACCACAATCTTATAAAAATATAAACTGACGGCCAGAGCCTCTCACCACTCTGTCAGGAATATCCTAGTGACCAGGCGCTGTGGTTCCTCTGATGAGAAAAGCAGAAAAATCACCTACCAGAACTCTGGTAATCATCTATGGCTTCTCGGTTCTAGGCCCAAGGGAACTCCTTTTCTTGCTGAATCATAGCAGGCGTGGAACTACTGGTTTCAGACTTCTTTCCTGATTCCACAAAATACCATATCCAGGATTTCAGCAAGGGACAGATACAGTCTGCTACTTTACTTCCCTGTCCCAAAACACTAGAAAAGAAAATCCAGTCATGCTGCAAGGCCCTTTTTCCTTTCAGCTACATGTTTCAGTCTTCTCTCCTTCAGTTAGTGTTCCAGAAATCCTCTCTCACTTTCTAAATTGTCTTTTATATTCCTGAAAAGGAGCTCCACCTTGTGGTGTAATGGAAAACTACAGTCTATTACTTCTACATGAAATACAGTGGGAGCTACACACTTTACAGGAGAGGTGCTTAATAACAAATATTTATCTTAACAAGTATTTATAATCCATCCCTTGACATATACCAAGCATCCTATTTTCTTTTATAATTTTTAACAGTTTTGTTAACAAGTACCAACTTAGATTACCTTTTGACATCCAAAGAAATAATGGCTGTTTCTACTCCTAGATTTTTGTAGAGGCACTTAGATTTTTTTCTTCTCTTCTACAAATTCTGTCTAGTTTTCTTGGCAGTTGTGACTGAGAATTCAGCTCTAGACAGGTATTGTTAAAAGCATCTTCAAATACCTGAAAAATAGTTTAGTCTCTTCAGTTCTCAACAGTTCAAAGTACATCTCATGAGTTTCCAACAAATCTAGACTTACATGTTTAAAAATCTCCCTCATTAAATTCATGGTTTCCCAGAAAGAAATGTTCTTAGGGGTTGGATCCCAAAAAAGTGATTCCCCATCATCTGTGTCATATCCATGGTGAATTTGTTGGAACTGCCAGATCTTTTTCATGATACCAAAGTCAAATTATCCACTTCAGAATTCCACTGTAAAGCCCCTTTTTGGGTAGAAGACATGGTACTTAATCTGAAGGGTTCTGCTAGAAAAAGCATTAGTTCAGGGGCACACTGCCAAGTAGTAATGTATTTATTCATGAAACATCTATAACCACATATAGTTGGGAGGAGGGCATAAGCGGACATCTGAGGCTAGATGTCACAGCACGGTATCTGTCCAAAACTGCAACACAGGAAATAAGATTAGCCTGGATTTCTCTTTTTACTAACAAAATAGTAATGTTTTAGCCAAGAACCATGGACACCTCATGAACTAACAGGATCAATGAAATATCTGGCAAATATCTGGCACCCTGTTTATAAAATTCTTGGTCATTAATTTTCTAGTTTTTCAATTTCTGAAGGTGTTGATAAGACTTTGCTTTTCTTTAGTGCTGCTGTAAGAAGGCTCTCTCTCAAAGAGGAAGCAAAATGTCCCTTGCTTCAAGGCAGCTTTCTGTATGTATGGATCAAAGGTTCCCTTTTAATGAATGGACACTGTTCACAGGAAGTTATGGGGTGTCTTCACTTAAGCAGAAAGACCACCAAAGGAATTACTCCTTCAATAAGATTTCGTTGTCAAAGACACGGTCATTGGTCATCTTTTCAGGGAACCTCATCATCTTCGGAAAGAACTTTCAAAATATCAGGGCTGAAAAGTCAAACGTCAAAAACTAGCATTAACTGCAATATAAGCAAGATGAAAACAAAACAAAACAAAAAAAAAAGAAGAAGAAATACCCTGAAAGTGAGTTTTATTCTGGAAGTATCCTGGAAGACATCAATGGACATATAATATTACTAAATACTGAGATTTGGCAAGGAAGAACTAAAGATGGTGCAATCCATTCTCCCTTTTCAATCTAATGTCCTGCTGACTCCTTAGTGTAGAGAAGAAACAAGCTTTGTGCTACAGAGATCCAAAGCTGTGGATATCTGGCCAGTTGGGTGGATATCCACTTGGGGTTAATTCCCATCTATAAAGAATTACACTGAAACACTTGTTGTTGTCTTTCGGCTTTTCCTGGTTAGGGGTCGCCACAGCGGAACTCTGGTCCACTAATGATTGGCAGTAGATTTTCACGAACGCCGAGGTGCCAGCTCGATATTCAGCCTTCATTGAAGGCACGCCCATTTATGCATGTCTTTCAAATGCCCACTCAACCACGGGGAGGACATGCAGACTCCACACAGAAGGCACTCCCTGCACTCCAACCGAGAATCGAACGGGAGAACCTCTTGCTGTGAGGCAACAACGCTACCACTGCACCACCGCGGATATGAATTCCTAAAATGGCTATTAAGGTTTTTCTACATTTTTATTGCAGTCCAACTTTCCTTACTGCTTAATTTCCAAGGCTATCATTTTTATTATGTAGCTGTACTTATGCCATAGTAGATCTATTATGAACTATCAGGTCTATAATGCAGAAGAAGTTCCCTTGCTGTTCACAAAAGACTTGCTCATTTGTTTTCAGATAGTTGTGAATGATGGTAACTCATAAAGAACTAAGCAGCAACACAGATTTCAATTCTGAAATGTGTCTAGACATTATGATCTGTGTTACTAATTGTATAGTGTTATTAATATATTGTATTGCTAATGTTGACAGTACGATCTGTTAGGTACATTATTTAATTTTCAGTGGAACCATTGATATGCAGTAAAGGGTGCAATTCAGTAAATGTACTGCTAAACATAACATTCTAAAACAAATAGCATTAGTATTCTATTACAAAAGACCTCCTTTTCCCACCTAGAGGTAAGTAGCAAGGAATCTTGGTATAATGCAGTCAAGACTACATTTTATTTGCATGAGCAAAAATAAAAATGCAACATAAAACTTAAAAACATGCAGCAATTAAAAAGAAAATATATGCATACCTATTTTGCTAGCATCAATATTCCAAAGAAGTATTTGCAGGTAACATTCATAGTGTTGCAAAAATCTAGCTGTACATTGAAAACAGTTGTGCAAATGCTTGGATAGCAATTCAGCATGTCATCTGTTCAGAGAGAATGTGTACCAGAAGATCAAGTCATATTCCTATATGAAAGAAGAATAGCTGCACTTAACTTTGCAGTGGACAGCAAATATAGATAAGCTATTGTTTAGCTTTGATTGTCAGACAGATGAAGGGCATTTATTTTCCTGTATTAGATCATGCTGGTATGTGACTGAAGATGAAATATCAGTAACAGGGAAAAACGAGTTCTGTTGTGGATATTTTGCATGTGTTTTAATTGATTCATAACATGAGGCTTTACTCTGCCTGCACACCTTTTCTATCCTATTTCAGTCCATTGATATCAAAACAAAGATTTTAAGTTCAAACATTAAAAGAGGTAGCTGTATTTACAACAGGAGAGTTGCATGTCGGTTTAAGGTCAGTACAATTTGGATAATTTAGGAGTGTTCCTAGAAATCAGCATGTGCTGGAATAGGGGAAAGGAAACATCTTGAGTACTAAGAAATATTTATGATGCTCTCAAATCCTAAAGAATATCAAATTAAATTAACTGAAACATAGACCTGCCAAATGTCATGAGAATATGTGGGTAAATGTTGAACTGAAAAGAATAATGCTATGTTGGAAATATTATTTAAAAAAACTCTGTTTAATCATAAGCCTCACCACTTTGCATGCATGGCTAGGCTTGTAAAGACCCTGGTGCATTAACATTATGGAAAACTTTGGAAAAGTAAGACAAAAGCATTCATTCTAGAAGTTTACTGACATAGAACTATAAACAATAACACGATTATTGTCACATCAACATGACATTTTCTTACCATACATCTCTAAGAATTAAACACCTGATTATTCTTCATTTATCATTACTTGCAGCAAGGTAATTTTTAAGAGCAAACTACTGTGCTCTGGCCTCTCTCTCCCTCCTCAGTTAGTGTTGGCACTGTTAGAAGCTTGGAAGCTTGACAACAAAGCATTTGGATTATGTTTTGTATCCAGGGAGGATCATTTAAACTACATTTAAAATACTGCACTTTTCCTACCATTTAGAAAAGTTTTGTGTATTGTGTTTGCTCTTTATCTGAAGGTAAAGCTATTAGTTTAATGAATTTTTATGGTCTGCATTGCTTTTTAAGTGGTTTCTGTGTTAGGCTTGGGTGTCCTGAGTGGGCCTTCATTTTATTGCATGTTTACTCACACTGTTTCAGTTTCTTTCTCACCCATCCTTGTCCTGTGAAGTCTTTTGTACTGCCTGCCCCTACTGTATGTCTGCCCTTGGAAGCTCCTCCCAGTTTCATCTTCTGTGCACCTGGTACTAGAAGCTCCTCTCAGTCTTAACTGCTTTGCTAATCTTACTGGTTACTGACAGAAGAATCTGGGAAGGCCCTCCCCTTAGACTGTTAGTGTACTTTGAAAATGCCTTACAAGTGTGTGTATGTGTGCGCGTGCATGTGTGTGTGTGTGTGTGTGTGTGTGTGTGTGTGTGTGTGTGTGTGTGTGTGTGTGTGTGTGTGTGTGTGTATTCTTCATTGCTGACTTCCCGCCTTTGAATTGCCTTGTAATTACTCGTAACTAGTTGCTAAATTTGTTTCTGGTCCCTATTTACTTGTGGCTAAACTAAGTGTGTTTTTACATCAAGAAGACTAGGACTGCAATTCTTGTGGCAGTAGAAAGGTGGCTTTGTCTGTCTGAGGTGGAATACTCACAGGCAGGCTTAAGTGAGAATTAATTGTTGTTGCTTGATTTGCTTCTGATACCTTTTCACTTTCTGATAACTACTGTGCTGCCCAAGCTGAAGCATGAAAAAATGCAGTATTTAGAAATAAGGCTTTGGAAGATTTCATCAGCAGCAGTGAAAGAAATGTGTGAGGAAACTAAACAGATGATAATTCAAAAGGTAAGGGACTGGAAGTGTATGATTATAAAATGTAATAGCAAAGTATAAGTAGTAAAAATGTGTTGGTACCCTTTGTTTTTTTTATTTTAGCCACGGCTCTTTTATGTTGTAGGATAAGTTTTGGCAGGGAATTAATAAGGAATTGAAGAGCTTTATTTGGGAGGAAATGAGGCTAAGGGTTAACTGGGTTAAAATGATTCTACTGAACAAGGATCTTGCAGCTTTGTGATTTGAAGAGGTATTTTAAAGCTACACATTTAAGACCACTGTAAGTAGTACAATCAGAAGGATGCAGGCCAAAATGTCACTATCTTGAACAAGAAACACTGAGACCCATTAAAGCGAAAGTGCACTACATCGAAAGTGCACTTTCGCAAAAGCCGGTTTTCTGAACCGGAAAAATAAAAAAAAATACTTTAAATAGTATTTTGCAGGGGGTAAAGCCCCCCAGCACCCCCCCATGTGGGGGACTGTGCCCCCCAAACCCCCCTACTTAAATATACTAACTCCAAGATCCCACTACAGTGGGGAAAAGGATATATTTCCTTATCCCCACTGTAATGTGCTTCAGAGAACCAGCTTTAGCAAAAGTACACTTTTGATTTAGTGCACTTTCGCTTAAATGGGTTTGATCTTTTGGTTGCCGAGAAACAATGAGAAGCAGATCCATATATATATATATATATATATATATATAAATATATATATATATATATATATATATATATATATATGTGTGTGTGTGTGTGCACGCGCACAAGTGTATAAATATATATATAGTATATATTTATATGTATATATTTATATATATATATATATATATATATATATATATTTATATATATATATATATATATATATATATATATATATATATATATATGGATCTGCTTCTGAGGACGCTGTGAGCGAAACCGGCCACCGGTCTGTGCATCTGTGGGCTGATTTTGCCTAATAAAGAGCTTCAAACTCGACTGCTGTTACATTTTTTCCTTATTTTGAGTGCTGGAGCGTTTGTGGATTATATATATATATATATATATATATATATATATATATATATATATATATATATATATACATACACACACAAGGTGGCAGATTATATGCTAAGGTATATGTTAGGAAAGGGATGAAGTAAGGAGATTTAACCAATATATTTCCCAGCTAAAGTGATGTTTGTAAGGCGGGGATTGGCTGAAAGCAACTGGAGAAAGTTAGCTTCATCACAAGCAGTACAACTACAGAATAGAGATGGGTTTTCACTGGGATTTATAACAGAATAAAGACAAAAAGAGAAAAAAAAGAGCACGAAGGAGACAAAACACACACACACACACACACACACACACACACACACACACACACACACACACACACACACACACACACACACACACACACACACACACACACACACACACACACACACACACACACACACACACACACACACACACAGACACACAGACACGAGCGGTAGGTGCTTCATCAGTCTTGGAATTTTTGTTAAAAGCAAGAACAGAGAGGACTGTTTAAAAGCCGATAATTATTAAGCCATATGAAATTATGCCTGACAGCTATTCAAAAAACAATCAGGGGAGTTTAGGAACACTTGGCAAGACTAGATGGACAAAGTATCATTTGGCATTAAAGTTTGAAGAGTTCCTAAATGACAAAATCCTCATCTTCCAATTTTTTCTAAACAACATCTAGATAGTTCAAGTTTTTTGAAGAAAAAAACAAAAAAAAAAAGTGCATACATATTTTTATTTCCTGGTAGATTGCAAAGGATTTCCCCAGGTGAAGGATAGCTGCTAGAAATGTGTTCAGAATCAGATAGGAAAATATTTACATGTTATAAGGGAGTGTCTAGAATTCATAGAAGTTAAGGATCCAGTATAAAATGCCCTTGGACAAATGCTTAAACAGGTTAGCTGTCAGTACTCAGCATTTTGAATGGAGCCCCTTTTGGTGTACACATTTGTATCTGTTCATATATACAATTTCACATATATCTGACAAATGTTTCTAGGGGAAAGTACTTTTTGATTAACTTTCATTGGACTTTGATCAAAGAGATAAATGGTTTAAGTCTGGCTGATGTAAGACTTGGCAATGCTGTTTTGAAGGGTGGAGAAGGGCTCTAGCTTAAGCATATGAAGAAAATGGATACAAATGTATCATTTTGTCTTTAATGTGATACTGGCATTAACCATAACAATATTCTCCAAATCCACAAGACTTTTAGTAACTTTGACTTAAAAAGGGTCCTTGGACCAGTACATTCACCTGATTAATAAACTAAACTAACTAAATAAATAAATACATAACTATATTGTCTAGCCTCTACATTGACAAACCTTTGCCCTTCTAATACTTGCATTATAGACACATAGATAGATAGATAGATAGATAGATAGATAGATAGATAGATAGATAGATAGATAGATAGATAGAGAGATACTTTTACAGGTAGATGAGCTGGACTACAAGGTCCCTGTTTCAGTCATCATGTCAGTGTTACAGATTACGTTCAGTAAGCTGACACACGTAAGTTGAAAAAAACACATAAATTCAACTCACAGCTTTAACAAAATAGTCTAAAGGAGATATCAAAGCAGCACAGTAATAAGGCATGCACAAACCACTGTGTCCTGAAGTATTGTTAGATCCAAAATTTACAAGCTTAATGAATGAGCGAATTACATTTTATCTGTGTTATTCAAACAGCAAACCATTAAGTTATAACACTGTTACACTGACACTGTGCTTCTGCAAAAAGTGAAGTCTTAAAAGTCTGAGAAAAATTATATGAGATGGCCTGACTATGAGGCATTGAGGGATGAAGCCCTGACAATGACCCAGATGATCTGAATTTGATTAGTTGTTTGAGCACTTGAAAAGCCAGTCAGAGGAGCATGGAAGTGAGTGGTGTATGTTGGTTCATCCATCTTTGGGGGGTGGGGGGTAGTTATCCTACTTGGCCAAATTACTTTTGCATGAATGGAGGCTTGCATGATGACAATCACTGCAGGACATGGGGACATGGGTTTGGCATTCCAAACCATTGACAGTAGCTATATTAGGGATGTGCAGGGGATCTGATATAGAAGGGGATGGCATAGAAAATCAACAGTGATGCATGTGGTCATGTTAGCCACCAGAAAGTAGGGTTAGGGACTTAAATACAAAATGCCTGATGGATTCCTGTACGATGTCTCCCAAGGAAAGGATGGTTGTTGATCAACAGGCAATATGGGAGGAATACAGTAAAAATAATAATTATAATAATAATAATGAGATTTACAGGCAGACTATAGATTCAGGAACTTCTTTCAGTCTTTTGGATCTAGAAAGAAAAAGGCTTTTGTTGCATATATGAAGTATGCATGTAGAATGTCATGTTGTACATCTTTGATGAGCTTAATTGTAATATTCTCAAATGCTTTTAGATATAAAGTAATGCATAACAAAGTGCAAAAATTGAAACTCAGTAGCCTGAAAATTGCATTGTAATTCTTACATTATAAGGTCGCAACAACAACAAATGGAGGATTGTATGGAAAACCCATATTTGGAAGGGGAGGGGGAGAGTTCAGGCAGCAGCTATAACCATTTGTTTTCCAGCAGCACTCCATTTGCTTATATTCTCAACCCTGGTACTACTTTCTCTCTTTTGAGGCCACTTGCAGTGATGTAAGAGACAGTGAAGAGTAGCTTGCACCCAAAACTATCTGTTTGGGGACCACCAGCAAAGTGGGAAGCAGAATGGGGTGCTAGCATCCTTGTTGTGAACAGGAGTAGCATGTCCAGCAGTATCCATGCTGCTTATCTGGCTTTTTCCTGATCTTAACACTTCATCATGGGGATGTATCTATATGTGGGCTGGGTAGACAATGAGGTGTACTTTGTGAATATGCCCACCCTGGGCCATCCTTGGTAGTCGGACCACTTCTCGGCCTAGCAGTTCTTCAAGCCCTGCCCTCACCAAGGCCTTAGAGGTAGAACTGCCACATCACCATGCTCCCTCTCCCACAGGATGGGCATGCCTATCTTCTTTGTCTGCACTATCAAGCACCAGAGCTGCTAATCAAACTGACTTGTAAGAATGTCTGTTAAGCACTTTCACATATGTTGAACTATACTAATCAGTCACATTACTCACAGTTGTGGATTTTCCCAACCTGATGCATACTACTACTACTTAATTTAGTTTTGTACAGGTTAAAAACAATGCAGTTCAGGGTGAATTGTTGATAAATCTCCAACTGTGAACATTAACAAACTGTGAACATTAACAAACTATACCTTACAGCCTCTCGGTCTCTTCATCTCTCTTACTCCAGTAACCTAACCTGCAAGTGCTATCAGAATGGCTTGTACCTTTGCATTCAAAACAATAAAACTCTCCCTATCCTCAAGCAGTTAAGAATTAGCAGTTCTACTGCCTAAATAATTGTAACTCAATCTAATGCTATAGTAGAGTATATGAATTTTACAGTCTTTTTTTTAATATACTTAGCCTGATGTCATCAATCCCATCTTAAATTCACATTCAAGTTTATTGATATGCATACAAAGTAGGCACTGTATAAATATGCATGCAGCAATAATAATAATAATAATAATAATAATAATGCAAAGATTAAAATACTAAAATACAAAACAGTACAAATTAACAAACGATGTAAAATAAAACACTATCAGGTGATCTTAGATTGTAGCTCAAGAGGGTAGTAAAAGAAATGACAGATAAACATATTCACGTAAGTAATATTTAACTACAGTAGCATTAGAAAAGCTGTTTCACTAAAACTAATAGTAAAACCTAAAAAGTGCCTGTCTTCCTAGTGCATATATTTGATAATATGTTACTGTTCTATTTAACAGAATGATTTATGACGTGCTGGATTGGGTGAGGGGTGATTGTCATTGCTATGGATGTGTGCTTTGATGTTGTTTTACAGTGGAGCGATTACAAAGTTTTAAATTGCTTTAAAATAGTCTCTATTCATAGATGAAATGTTCAGGTTCAATATGAAGGATATGGAAATTGTTTTGACTGATGGGTTGTCTCTATGCAAGGTGCATCTGTGGTAGCTAGATAGGAAGCCCCTCTTTCCATTGCTTGAGCTTTTTTACCTCATTTAGAACAAATGATGCTTTCTCTGGCAAACAGCTAGAGTTCAGGTGGAATTCCCACCTAAACAAGAGAACAGAGTTGTTCATGTTCAGAGACTCTAATTGACAGAGAGCTTTAGAAGGTTAATTTGAATAAAAGGCAAAACATTTTAAATATGCAATAGCTCAACTTTCACTGCAACTATAGTTAAAAATACAAACTGGCATTGAAGAAGGGAAACAATTATAATGTTAAACATTCTGTAAAATACCTTTGAATACATTTATAAGCAAATATATTTGAAAGCAAGCATTTGGAATTTGATAGTACTTGTCAATGAATGGTAAAACAAATATACAGATAATTTTAGAGATTCATTATTAGAGGCTTGTCATACATATGAATATGTTGCCAAAGCACTTGAAAGTATTATACATAAAGCAAAAGAAACAATAACCTGCATACTTGACAGAAATAACATAGGAGGCTCTAATTTGCAGTAATAAAGCATGGAATATAAGCAAATAGTGAAATATTGTTTAAACATTGTAGAACAACTATTCATTTACTTTAATATAATCTTACAAAGAAGGAATAGAAGGGTCTGAAAGTGCATTGGTTTTATGGTGAGACACACCACAAAGCTGGATTTCAAAATTATGCATAGATAAGGAACAATAATAAGAGATATAAGCATATCTTACTTTAACATCGTAATGAATGCATAAAACCAGAGAATGAAAATGTTAAATAACAGGTTAAGATGTGAAATAATTGTTCTACTATTATATATTAACAATTCTTTAATGGATACAGATTCATGTTTATTTTTCTTTTAATAGCATCATATTTGATTGTAGTGGAGTAGACTGGATTTTTATTGTTTGTTTTTTTTTTGTCAGAGTATTGGATGAATGTGTTTACTTAGACGGTTAGACTATTTAAGCAAGGACTGTTAAACTCCTCTGGGGGTAAGAGGGATTTTAAAAGCAAATATTTAATGATTCATAGGTTCATAAGTGAGTACTAGGCTATCTGCCCAAGGGCATTTATAAGCCTAGCCAGAATGTGTTGGCTTTCGCCACCCCCTTAGATTAGTCCCCTGTGCCTCTGTCCAGCAGAGCCATTAGTTCCCTGCGCCACTGTCCAGCAAAGCCACTGCAGTGATCCCCAGAGTATAGGTTCATAGGCAAGCTACAAACTAGTTAGGAAAAAAAGATCTAAGAGTGGTCTCCAAGAGGCTTCTTTGGTATCAGAAACATTCTTGAATAAATAAATAGCTTTCCCTGTCAGAGAAAGAGTGACAGATTTCATCACCCCCCCAAACCCGCAGATGCTGAATGACAGGAGGGGAAAAAAGAAATTTGATCTAGCTGATGAGGAGGAATCTCCTGAAAAGGAGGGAGGGATTCCCACAGTCATCTGTATCCCTAATGTTTCACTCTAAGAACCCATTTGTCTGAGATTAACTGTTGCCAAATGGAGAAATGGAAAGCCAGATGTTTGGGAAGCTTTAAAGACTTGCCCAGGTAGGGAAGGAGAGATACTCTGCAGTTATTCAAACTTGTTTGAAAGGATTTGCTTCTGGAGGTCTCCACCTTTCTTTTTAAAGACTCTCTGTCATTGTTTTTGAATGTCTGCTTGCCAGAAGCTTGCTGAGTCGGCTTATTTTGCCTTTTTTTTTTTTTTTTTTAAAAAGGTGTAAAATCTTTAACTAATAAAAGGAAAAATCTGAGTAACCCCCGAATCACTTTCCCTCTCACATCACATGTTCAGGACCTCAACAGCGGATGGTTGAAAAACAACCAGTCTCTGAAGGAGAGTTAAAAATTTCAGCTTTAACATACTTAATAGATTTTGTCTACACAGTCAAGCAAACCTGATCATAACAGCTCCAATACCAGCTGCTCTGGAAGAAGCATCAGCTGAATTGTAAGCACACTTTAAATAATGTTAGTCACTCCAAACAAAGAAGCAGAATGATTATTCAAAGAACATTTTTCTTCAGAAGATGGAAAGGTGACTACGTTTCTCATATTCTCAAAAAATGTAAGCAAACATTTTGGCAAATACGACTGACAAATTCTACAAATTAAGTGTGGCAGGAGCACCCTGTAAATATATCAAAGGTTTCCCATCCTTATTAGAGTGGGGAGGGATAAGCATTTACCAGATGCATACCGGCAGCAGGATTTACCAAAGGAATTTACTGAAGGGTCAGATCTAGGACTGGAAAATAAAATAAAATGAAAAAAAATGCATGACTGAAGACATTTACACAATCTGCTTTCTTCAGGGCAGCAGGATGGCTGCTGTAATAACACATCCGCCAAAGTTGGAGGAACACGAGAAACAGGAGTGTGTTCAGGAAATTCCAACTGTGATAAAGAATAATATTTTGTCAAACATAGTGGAATATCACTATGTACCCACTGAAATAACTGGACCATTCTGGATTTTGTTTCATTACAAGAAAGTTCTTCTCAGGGACTATCAGAAGAAACACTCTCCTCCGAATCAGTCGCCTGAGAAGAGAAAGCAGCAGTCATTCCCATAAAATCATTTTCCTGTTAAATATACTGGGAATCCTCAGAAAATGAAAAATTCATTTTTCTCTTACCAGTAACACCATAATCAGAAGGGTCAAGAGCTCAGAATGAACCTTGAGCTAAGCCCACTAAATCACTTCTGTCCAAGGAAATGATAATTATATTTTTTAGCTTTTTTGTGAGTCCACAATAGTAACTATTTTATTTAATGTTCATGTGATGATTACTAAGCAGTTCTTTACCTAGAGAGTGTCATTACATGTATACTTGTGATCAGTAAGACAAATGGAATTTATTAACTGCATTTCCATAAAAGTCAATGCATTAAATAATGAATCCAAGAGGGGTAGTTTAAACAATATTTGAAGTTGCTTAATTCTCAAATTTTTTTTACAGGAAGCACATTTATTAACAGAAGGCATAGACAGGGTAAATACTATACTATAGTATCCAGTTTATAATATAATAAAAAAGGGGGACTGCTATATTATGGAGAAATTCACTGTCTATGCCTACAGTTATAGAAACATAGCAAGATGATAAAGGTATGCTTTGTAATGTAACTATAAAGTATAATAAGAGGATATTAACTCTTATTAACTTGTATTTGTTTCCTGGAATAGGAATTAAGACAGTTGATCAACACTTAGAACAAGTACTTCAAAAGTCGAAAGGCAGTATCATTCTAGCAGGAGACTTTAATTGTGTATTGTCACTAAGTAATACTAATACAATATGTAAAAGGAAAATACAGACATCTGCAAAGGTATTGTTAACATTTACTGAATTGTTTCATCTTAGAGACATAAATGAATTTTCAGAACAAATTCATTATTTTTTACCCATTATTCCCATAGACATGGAATGCAATCCAGAAATGACAGAGTTTATGTCTCTAATGATCTGACTGATACACTAGGCAAAGTCAAAATATGTTCACTTTGAGATCACAATACAGTTACCTTTCAGTTCTTTTTGAAATCTAATAATAATGTTAAAATCAGAAGATTGCCAGCATATATGACTTGCTTAAAAGAATTTAAGGACTTTTTATTAAAGAAATCTTTCCTTTATAGAAATTAATAATATAGAAGATAATTCAGAAATGTATTTATGGAATGCACTAAAAGCATATCTTTTTGGTAGAGTTACTAATTGGTTGTCAAATAAAAAAATGGGACAAATAATTACATGAAATACAAAAAAACCTTGATATGTTAAAATTAGAAAATCAGACAAAAATAATAATACAGAAGAGATTAATAAACTAAACAAAAAATACTTGGAAATCTTAAAGTGTAAAACTAAAATCAACTTTGAGAAGTTTAAGATGATTAACTTCTCTATTAACCCAAAATCTATGCGCAGTTTAGCCACAAAAACAACATTAATCAGTAAGTCCAATTACATAAAAGAAGTCTACTCACATATGAAGAAAAGAAAAGTGACAGAAATAGAGGAATCAATCAAAATAATATAGTAGTAGAACCAGAAGAAATAATTAACATATTTACTAAAATCATCAAAACTAAACTATCTGATGACCAAATTAAATTAATTGACAAACCGATCTCTATGTCTGAACGTCAAACTAAAATTTCTAAACTTAAATCTAATAAAGCACTACGTAATAATGGGATTATATCTGAACTTTATAAGCTGTTACCCAAAGAAGCCCTAGACATACTACACAAGTTTTTTTTTCCTATAGTCAAGGACCTAGCTAAAGTTCTTCCTTCTTGGAAATATACCCTTATCTCTCCAATTTTAAAAACTGACAAAGATCCTACTGAATGCTCTTCATACAGACTGATTTCATTTTTAAATGTTAAATTATAAATTGTTTATGGCAATTCATGCTAATAGATTCAAATATATTCTACCTCCATGACTGACAAAGATCAAATTGGCTTAATCTTAAACAGAAATTCTTATGATAATATAGGTTCATAGATTCATAGGGTCATAGGTAAGTACTAGGATAATGGCTCTGGAGCCACTACAAGCCTAGCCCAATAGTGTTCCCAGTCATCTGGCTTACCAGACGCTAGTTCCCTGTGCCCCTATCTAGCAGGGCAATTGAAGTGATCCCCAGGGTGAATTTCTTATTTCCCATCCACGCATGAAGATTTCTCTTGAAGAGGGCCAGTGCAACGCTCTGCTTGACGTGAATGGAGAGTTTATTCCAGAGAATTGGGAGTTCCTGGGTTAGAAACCTGTCCCTCCAGCAGGTTCTGTTTAATGTGGTGAGAAGGTTGAGGTCTTTGGAGTGAGCAGCATGGAAGGATTGAGATTTTTTCAGACGAAGCATGTCAAGCAAAACTGGGTCAGACATGGCTCTGTATGTCAAGCAGAGATCTCCTATAAGTAGGTGATATGAGACAGAGTATTGTAAGAATATGCTCAACAAAATATTAAAGTTGAAAGTAATTCTGTTACAAATATGCAAAATAAATAAGGAATAAAATAAAGCTTGCTTAAATGTAGAAATAGAGTTTAGTAATATGTGATCAGCATCCATACTAAAATTACTTTGGCCTGGAAAATAAGGAATTTCCTTAATGGACATGTTTTCCTACAGAATCAGTATACTGTCAGCACAAAAAGCTGAACTCTTACAGACTTGGCAAGAATGTAAAAAAAAACAGGAACCTGCTTCTGTAAAGGCTGGACAACAGGAAAACAATCTGCATCATATGACATTGTTAAGTAAGAAAGTTTGAAGTCAGCATTTGCACAAGAACAGATGTTCTCATACAAAGATAAAAAAATGTGACATTGTTAAGCAAGAAAGCTTAAAAATAACGTATTCAAGTCAGCATCTGCAACAATCAGCATTGTTTCTACAGGATTAGCAATTCTCCAAAATAGAATACCAAGAGGAAATCTATATGTGTGTGCGTGACTAGAACTGTATATAAGATCTGTATTAATTCAGTTATGTTAGAGATATCTGTGTAGGAACACACACTTGTTCCAAGGTAATATTGTATCTCTCACATCATCCATGTTGTTCAAGAAGTAAAGTAGAACAGTACCTAAAGCTGCTACAGTAGTATGTGTGATTTGTTATAAAAAGTTATTTATCTGTTACTGCTCTGAGTTTAGTGCTGCAAAGTATATTCTGTCATCAGTGTATATTCTGCAAGTTTATGTAAGCAACAGGCTGTGAATGCAACTATAACCAGACTGTGATTTCAGCAAAACCCAGCCAGCAAGACTGAGTGTCTTAAGAAGACTTTGGAGCCATCACAATAAGAATCACAGTAACAGCACCCTGGTTTTAGCACCATAAAATTAATTTTTCAAGTATAGTTTAAGTTTTTTAAGTCTATCTGCATAAGGCACATGTTTGCGTCCTAAGATTCTCTTAGTGAGGAATTTCTGTGGCCTCTCCAGCTGTTGGAGGTGTCTAGTGAGGTACATGCCAAATGAGGCATTGTACTCTATAATGGGTCTGATAAGGGATGAGTAGAGAGAGGTAATGACTTATTTTTTTCTGGATGAGAAACCTTTTGTGAAGAGATGTGCCATGTAGAAGGACTTCCTAACTACAGTGGCAATGTGGCTGTCAAAGGAGAGGTTACTATCTACCTTTGTCCCTAAATCCCTTATAACTCCTTCAGAGTTATGTGGGTTCCCTTCAATATGGTAGTTTGTGGGCACTGTGTTTTTCCTGAGGGAATGACTATGCATTTTTTGGCATTTAGCCTAAGGCCATGGTTTTGGCACCAGTCATTGGTCTCCATAAGGCCTTTTTGTAGGATGTCTACATCAGCTTGAGAATCAATAATAGCTCCCAGTTTGCAGTCATCCACGAATTTGGTTAACCAGAGTGCCTTGGTATTGGCTTGACCTTCAGAGAAGTAGATACCAAATAGGAGAGGCCCCAGAACTGATCCTTATGGGACTCCACTTGTAACTGTCCACTAGTCACATTTGGAGTCAGGTACTTTTAGCGTGTGGGTTCTGTCAGTGAGCCAGTTTGCAACCCATCTAGTGACATATGGGTTTATGCCCAGATTAGTGAGCCTATCAATGATTCCAGAGTGTAGGATGGTATCAAAGGCTTTGGCTAGATTGAGGTAGGCTGTGTGGACAACCTTGCCTTTGTCCACTGCTCTGGAGATGGTTTCGAAGAAGTCTATCAGATTTAGCAGACATGATCTGCCTTTCACAAACCCAAACTGCATGGGGTCCAGGGTTTAGAGGTCCCCTATATCCTTATTTATAACATCCATAATAATACATTCCATAGCCTTACAGATCAGGCAAATCAAGCTGATAGGTTGGTAGTTCCCAGGGTCAGTAGTCACACCCTGTTTGTGGAGTGGGATGACTGTAGCAGTGCACCATTCAGTGGGAACAAGGCCTGAACTAAGGCCATAGTTGAGCAGAGCACTCAGGTGTGGTGCCAGTTCCTTTTGTAGTTTGTGCAGGACACAACCTGGTATATTATCTGGTCCCATGGAAGCTGTGTTCTTAGCTTTGGTCAGTGCGGCTTTTACTTGTGCAATCATGATAATAGGGATTGGGTATTCCTTGGGTATGTGGATGGGCCCTTTAAGGTGTGAGGGAGGAGTAAAACTGGCACTGAACCTGTCTGCCAAGATATTGTCAATGTCAGTTGGTTCAGTATAAGTGGTGCCATTGTGTTGTAGCTCTGAGCAAATCTGTGTATTATTATGCAGATTTTTGACATAGCTAAAGAAAACCTTGTGGATGTTCATCGTGTTTCACTGTTGCAGTCATTACATTTGGGTAATCTGCTGGCAGGTTGCCCTCAGTCAGTCTGATTAACAAAGTCTTGGGTCCTGCATCGGTTGCTGTCCCATCTTCCATGACATCAGGTCGTCAGGGGTATAAAACATGCAGCCGACGCCATTACATCTGTCTTTCTTGCCTCGCAGTGCCCAAAGCAGAAGCAGTTTGCAAGTGCCAGTCGGCCGACTCCTGAAATTTTCGTTTTCAAGTTTCAGAACCAAAGTCTTCAACTTAAAGCTAAGTACCCCATTGGGGAAACTTTTTCTTGCTCTTTTCTGATGTCAGTAAAAGTTAATAATTGTATTACTTGTGGGAAGCAAATACCTCATAAGGATTTTCATTTGTACTGTATTCTTGCCTAGGCCCTGACCACGACATACCTTGCTGTTGGTTTTGTGCTTTATTTAATCATTGCACTATCTGTCGTCGGTAGATTTTTGCTTCAAAATATTTCAGTGCTCGATTTAATTACCCAGAAATGATGTCGGTTAGCCATCCAACCACCGGAATACCGAAAAAACGCAAAGAAAAAGACAGAGACAGGCTGTTGAGGTCCAAAACTACTGACGACGCTTCTCCTAAACCAGTCGCCAGTTCACCAGTACTGAGTGAGGCACTTTCGCAGCCCCTAATACCCGCTACTTCTGATTCGCAGGCCTCTACTGAGACCCATTCGGAGTTTGGTATGCCCGCAAGATGCTTCATACATGGAACCCGTGGATGTCTCTACCTTGGATGGGTCCAAATCCGCTGAGCAGGCACTGGCTTCTGAGGGTGTATTCAGGCCTACAGACTTGCTCCTTTACAGCAGGACCACTTATTTGGCAATAAGGCTGAAGAAGTTCTAAAAAAGATGGAAGATAAAGCTAAATATATGCAAACTATGAAAGATTTCTTACAAGTGCAACCTCCTAGATTTAGTAGGCATTGGCCTACTAAGAACTGGTCCTTTCCAGCTCCTTCCAGAGCCACTACGGCCAAACCCAGACATTCCAAAACCACCAGATTTCAGTCCGAAGAGACTTTCAGAACTAAGCAATGGGGTGCTTCCACTTCCAAATCTGGAAACAACAAGGCACCACACTATGGTAAACAGTCTCAATGACTTCCCTTTGAAATTACCAAGCACTTACCTCTTAGCCACCCCTTTGGAGGGAAAACTGACTCATCATTCAAGAAACTGGCAACTTATAACCCAGGACAAAGGGGTTTTAAATATAGTGTCCCAGGGATACAGATTTCATTTCCACACACTGCCAACTCCAAACGCGTGGCCAGACCTGCCCCCAAATCAGTGGGCAGAGGCTCAGAAACAAGTACTTTCCCTCCTAAACATGAGGACTATTCAACTAGTACCAGAAGAGGAAATGGGACAAGGTTTCTATTCCAGACTTTTCCTGGTACCCAGAAAACACAAATCATGGCATCCAATTCTGGACCTGTCTACTCTAAACACCTTTCAGGACATTCCAAAATTCAAGATGCTGACTCTTCACCAGTTACTTCCTATGCTAGGCAAGGATGCCTGGTTGGTAACTCTTGACCTAAAAGAGGCTTACCTGCATATCCCAATCAGGGAATCTTGCTGAAGATTCCCATGCTTCAAAGCAGGCTGCATGCATTATCAGTTCTCTGCACTGCTCTTTGGCTTGTCTACTGCACCCAGGGTATTCACAAAATGCCTGGCTCTAGTAACTGCATTTTGCAGGCAAAGAAATATTCAAATATATCCATACATGGATGATTGTCTAATTTAGGCAGAAAATCAGGCCATTCTTCTAAAACATCTGGCATTTATAAAAAGACTTCTAACCTGTCTAGGGTACACCATAAACAAAAAGAAATCACAACTGGTACCCTCTCAAAAAATTACATTCCTGGGTGCAAGCTTGGATACAACTGCCCAGATGGCTTTCCTTACACCAGAAAAGCAAACTCATTTGGTGACTTACTTCAAACAGGTGGCCACAAAAACCCTGCTATCTGCAAGGCAAATACTGAAAGCCTTGGGGTTTATGGCCTCATGCATTCTTCTAATTCCATATGCAAGACTGCATATGAGGAAACTTCAGTGGTACTTAAAAAGTTTATGGTGTCAACATTGTCACAGCCTAGAAACAATGATTTCTATCATACTTTGCCTGCGCCTAGAGTTCCTATGGTGGGCAGAGGCCTGCCACCAAAACAAGGGACTGCCATTCACACCACCCCCTGCCGCCCACACCGTAACTACAGATGCATCAGACTATGCATGGGGGGGCTCATCTGGCAGGGAAGTGCATTCAGGGCAAATGGAGCCCAAATCAAATGCACCTTCATATCATTCAAAAAGAAATGCTAGCTGTACAGAATGCACTGACAGCCTTCAAGGACTACCTTCATCCAGGACAATTACTGATAAAGACGGACAACACCACGGTTATGTGGTACATAAACGAGCAGGGGGGTACACATTCCTACCCCTCTGCAGACTAGCCATGGCATTGTGGAACACGGCCTTGAGCTACCAAGTACAACTACAAACTCAATTCCTGCCAGGAAAGCAGAATGTTCTGGCAGACGAACTAAGCAGAAATCTCATGGACCCTCACGAATGGAAACCGGAACCATGGATTTTCAACATGTTGACACGCAAATGGGGGAGCCCAGACATAGATCTTTTTGCCTCACCCCAGAACTACCAGTTGGACAAATTTTGCACAAGCTTATCACAAAAAGGCCTGGAAAGTGGATGCTCTGTCCTTCAGCTGGAAAAAACTATCAGTCTATGCCTTTCCCCCTTTGCCTTTGCTCTCCAAAGTTCTACTAAAAGTCAAACAGGACAAACCAAAAATGATTTTGATTGTTCCAGACTGGCCTCGCCAACACTGGTACCCACTCCTGTGCAGTGTGTCACACATTTCTCCGTGGCACCTGCCTCAGACACCTTCCTTACTGTCTCAGCAGGACAACCAAATTCTGCACCCTCAGCTCCAAACATTGAATCTGTCAGCTTGGCTAATCACTTAAATTCACCCTTAGCATCCCTCAGCAAACCTGTGATGGATGTCATTTTGGAGGCAAGAAGACCTAGTACTAGAAAATCTTATGCTGACAAATGGAAAAGATTATATGCCTGGAATCAATCTCAAGGGATGAGCACAGCAGTGTCCAATTTACCTCAGATTTTGCAATACTTAACTGAGATGCTTCACAAGGGCCTGTCTTTTTCTTCCATAAAAATCCATACCTCAGCCATTTCAGCTCATTACAACACAGATCCCCCCTTCTCTCATCCTCTTCTAAAGCAGTATCTTAGAGGGGCCAAAAACTTGAGACCACCCAGGAGAGCTCCAACCACTGCCTGGGACCTTAACATTGTATTGGAGAAACTCACTCTACCTCCTTTCAAGCCAGCTGCAACTTAAAATTTATTTCCTGGAAAACAGCCTTCCTTTTAGCAATCACTTCAGCTAGAAGGATATCTGAATTACAGGCCCTTATGGCAGTGGAGCCTTTCATCATCTTTCATGCGGACAGAGTGTCACTCAGGACCAATCCATCATTCATGCCCAAGGTGGTATCCAGTGTGGCTCTTAATCAGTCCATTCATTTGCCAACTTTCTTTCCCAATCCACAGAACAAGGGAGAGTGGATTCTGCATTCACTGGATATACACAGACAACTTAGATTCTACTTGGACAGGACTAAATCTCAAAGAAAATCTGAACAACTGCTGGCAGCATTTGTGCAGGGGCAGAGGGGAAGGCTATTTCAAAGCAAACCATTTCTAAATGGATAAGCCATTGTATTCATTTCTGTTATAAGCACCATGGAAAACCTATCCCCAGGGGATTAGATCTCATTCATCCAGGGCTGCATCTACTTCAGCAGCCTTTCTCAGAGGTGTTCCTACCAGGGATATTCTAGAAGCTGCTACCTAGAGTTCAGTTCATACTTTCACCAAGCATTATCACTTACCAATTTTCTCTAAATCCAGAGCTGGCTTTGCCACTGCTGTTTTGCAGGTCCTTTTAGCTGGCCCTAATGCTGTATAAATCCATCCTCTCAACCTTAGCTTTGGGAATCTATCCAAATGTAATGACTGCAGCAGTGAAACACGATGAACATAGTACAGTTGTGTACACTTACCATAAATGTAGATGTTCGAGTGTATTCACTGTTGCAGTCCTGGTTACCCTCCCTCCAGCCCCCTGTTTTTCTTTTACTATACCTCTTCTTTCTTTTATTATGCTTAAAAGCCTTTTTGGTGTATTTGCTTTTGTTTGGAGGTATATTTTTCTGTTTCTAATTATATATATATATATATATATATATATATATATATATATATATATATATACTCCCCATTTGGGGGGGCACCTGCCATCTGGGGCAAGAAAAACTGAAGTAATGGCATCAACTGCATGTTTTATACCCCTGACATCATGGAAGAAGGGACAGCAACTGACGCAGGACCCAAGACTTTGTTAATCAGGCTGACTGAAGGCAACCTGCCAGCAGATTACCAAAATGTAATGACTGCAACAGTGAATGCACTCAAACATCTACATTTATGGTAAGTGTACACAACTGTACTTTGTCCTTAGTATGTGTAGCAATTTTGTTTTCATAACTATCTTTGATGGATTTGATGAGGGATTGCAGTTTTTTACTGAGATTTCTGAGGGAATGTTTCCTGTCATCAGACTTTACCTTTCTCTGCAACAGTTTTTTCCTTCTGTTGTAGAGTTTGTTAATGACAGGGGTCCACCAGATTGGCTTCTTTATTTTAGAGGAGAGCTTCTTGTTTCTGTTTGGTATGGGCCTATCTACACAGTTGTGTAGGTGCTCAAACAGTGCCTTAGTGTATGATTCAGCAGCCTTACTCCCATTCCCCATTTCTATGGATGATGTGAAGCTTGCCACTTCTGTCCTTAGAAGCTCAAAGTTACCTTTGGAGAAGCTTTTCACTGTGGTTTCTTTTTTCAGGGGTGGGGGCTGGATTTGGATATCAATGGTGATTAACTTGTGGTTGGATCGAACCAGGGAGGGGTTTATCATAGGAGTAGAGCAGCAGTCCCCCATGTTTGGAATGACCAGGTCAGGAATGTTATTTCCCCTAGTGGGGGTGAGGATGAGTTGGTCTAAGGAATTGGAGTTGAATTCTAGAAAGCCTTGGGCAAAAGAGTTGGAGCAGGAGTAGTTTTTCCAACTAATATTGGGGTAGTTAAAGTCTCCCAGTATAAGGGTATTAGGCCAGACTTTTGGATATTAAAAGAACAATTACAATAATTGACTGTGAAAATAAAACAAAAGAGAACTTAACTGTAATGAGTCTTGATATTAATAGTGCTTTTGACTTGGTAAACTGGAAATATCTCTTGCCTGTTTTAGAATAATATAATTTTTCAAGTAACTTCCCACATTTTATTAATCTTCTTTATAATGATTGTTTTGCATATGCTAAAATAGGTACTTTTACTTCTGATTCTATACAAATTTTGAAGGAGCCAAACATGGATGTTCTCTTTCACCTCTGCTTTTTACCTTAATTATGGGATCATTTGCTAATTTTCTCAGATCAAATACAGATATAAAAGGTATTAACATAAATGAGAATTTAAACTCTAAAATTCATCTGTTTACTGATGACATTATACTGACATTAAATGACAATGATAATTCTTTATCTGCAGTTTTCTTAGCAATGAATGTATTTCAAAGAAAATCTGTTTTAACATTTAACAAGGACAAACCAAATTCCAACCTATCAATACAAATAAGGCTATAATCAAAAATAAATTCATTAAATATATTGTCAAAGAGAAGAAAATTAATAATTTAGAAATAATTATTATAACAGATAATGTTAAATATATAATACATTACAATTATACTAACAGTATAAACAAAATAAAGAATCTAATAGACAGAAATAAAATTTTCTTCACAATGCAAGAGAGGCTATCTATAATCAAAATGATTATTTTACCAAAAATCTTATATATTATACAATCACTAATATTACCACCTGCAAAAAGTGGTATTAAAGAATTTAACATTTTAATTTTGAGATTTCTCTGGTACCCCAATAAACCAAGAATTGCTTTAAGCCATCACATGAGAGACTGGGCAGCAGGAGGGATAGGGCTACCAGATCTAGAATTATATTCATTATCATCAATTATAAAAACAATATGTGTTTGGATTAATAACACTTACACAGCTAGGTGGAAAGAGTTTTTTTGGAATTTATTTTATAAATTCTAAACATAATAGATATTCTAATAATTATCTCATACTAAATAACAGTGTACATTGGTTATTAAAGGATTAACTTATAGGAAAAATTCACCAAACAAGTGACTCATATTTCATTTCTACTATATTAAATGCTTTTAAAAAAATGTATATATAGAAACCTGGCATATAAAGCATGATCCTAATTTATATTTCCTATGGTGTATACCCAAAATAATATCTCCACCTCAAAGTTAGAAACAATGATCACATTTAAAGAGAAAAATCTGCTATATTGGTTTCAGTTAATGAATGATGAAAAGCTACATTCTGTTGATTATATTAAGAACAAATATAATTTAAATAAAGACATGTATCTAGAAGTACAATCCTGTAGACAAAATGTAGAAGGGGAAATTAAGTTAATACAGCCAAGGATAAGAGATCATATCCCAAAATGAATTGAATATCTAATATTCTTAATGCAACAAAACACACTGGGACAGGGTCTCTTATCCAAATTATATAAAGTTATGAGGAGTGAAAAAAATTGCAATGACAATTATTGGAACTATTTTACCCAAATTAATAACAGACTTTCGAGTGAAGAAGATAAACAATTAATTCTAATAATTTTTAAACATGCAACTTCATCTCTTAGATGGAATCTCTTTACTTATAAATTTTTGCATAGATCTTTCTTAATACCACATAAAATTGAATTATAGTTCAAGCAGAAACAAGTTTGTTGGAGATGTAAACAAGAACTTAAAGTGGATTGGCAGCACATGCTTTTTGACTATACTGTCTTAGCACCTTATTGGAACATTTATATTTTTACAGGCTTTTATGGAGATATTTGTTTTATCTAAATCACTAATCCTTTTTAACACTCCTATTCCTATACATATTAAAAACATGAAATATTGAAATATCATATTTTGTGGTCTATACTATCTAGAGAGAGAAAGGTTATAACTCAGAATTGGAAGTTCAAATCTACACCCCCTTCAAAGAATTTATAAATATTGGAACTGAAGTCTGTCACCTGGAAATTATTACAATTAAGTCAAAAACAACCAGGGCTGACTCTTGCTACAATGCATGGACAAAATTAGAGATCTGCTTGAAGGGTGAAAATAACTGCATTTTAGATTAAATGTAATGTATAATAACTCGAATGACTTGATGGATAATGGAATAATCCTGTTAATAGTTGCTTTTTCTTTTGTGTGTCAGGTTTACTTGAAATGTTTTCATTTATTATGTTCACAAATTTCTGACTGTAAATATTGCTGTGATTATTTTACAAACTGAAAATCCAATAAAAACTAAAAAAAAAAAATAATACTGCCAGGGCCAGTCATTATATGTTAAAACAAAAAGGTACATTTTTAAAATCGGTTCAAGGCCACTGAGCATGGGGATGTAGCTCATCCAGCATCCAAGCAGATTCAAGGCATGGAGGCCTTGGTAGGGAAAAGAAAAAAAGAAAGAATACCAGAATGCTGCAAATTAACCTCTCCATCAGCTGTCCAAAGTTAGCTAAGCAATACAAGTGGAAAGACCAACACTAGACCAGCAATTCCTAAAGGCAAAAGAACCCAAATCATGAAGGCCTAAGCAAACTAGAAGCAGAAGTTTGAAGATGACACAATACTTAACTTTCATCCAATGAATACTACTCACAGAAATGTAATATTGTAATATGGTAATAAGGAGCTATCCCAGTAAGTAGCCAGGCTGCAGAATTCCGTGCAAGATGAAAATGATTTAGTCCTGCCACCCTAACCTATATGTGAGGAAATAAAGGTATTTGCCACAAAAAGGTTTGCTGATGAAGTGGTGTGCCTTCTAAGAGCTATATTCATATAATGGATAATTGATAACTACCACCAACACTTTCCGATACTACTAGCTAGACAAAATATTTATGAATTGAGGATATGCTGTCTCAATACATGGACATTTTTTCTAGTTTTTATTTAGCTTTCCTGTTATTATAACTGTATACTTTTTATTTGGCCTATTTGTTCCTTCAGTTGTATACTTTAACTGTATTTTGTTTAAAAAAAAACATAATTATAATCTCTGATACCAGAAATTGAAATTATGTTTGCAATTACCTTCCAGCATTTCTAATCTTATTTGTTATGTACCCGAGTTGTGGCAGAAAACATTGTTGCATAAAAGTTTCCTTGGAGTAGTCCACTTACCTGGTTGACAAAGATAAAAATAAGAAAATATGAAGACAGAATTATCTGATTACAGATTAAATCTGGACATATGGACTGAAACATTCATCAAATACCATGCCCAAATTAGACACATTTGACACAAATTGAAGTTGGTACCCACTACAGATGATGTTGTGGGAAAATATAGTATGGATGACTCTTGGATAGTGGCATGAATTAACATGGCAACCATTTAGGATGCACCAAGCTTCTACCAATTTTTGATCATCCAGTTTTGGATGCATTCCAGATCGCTTTGTGAAATGAAAAATATGACTGTATGTGCATATGAACTGATGTTCTTTTCTATGGAGTTTATTTTGTATGGGAGTGTGGTGCAGTGGGGTCAGGGAAGGTGGCAATTTTGGAGATGAAATATATAATTATTTATTTTATTTATTTATTTATTTTACATTTGTTTACCGGGATAGTTAATAATTAGCAGGGGGTATGGGGCTGTGGGGGGGGGGGGGGCTGGCACCCTTGCAAAAAAATACTTTTAGTTTTTGTAGATTTTGATCATTTTAGATTCAGTCTAAAATGACTGTTCTTTGTTCACGCTTATGAGCTTCAATGTTTGATGAGACACTCATGTGTATATATATATATATATATATATATATATATATATATATGTGTGCGTGTGTGTGTGTGTGTGTGTGTGTGTGTGTGTGTGTGTGTATAAAACGCACACACAAACATACACACATGGATAGATACATAGATAGATAGAATGACAGGTTGACATGGTTCCCTTTTGTAATTCTGAGGCTCATAACTGCAAGTCCTGGAAATACAAAAAATGTGTGACAATGCAGGAAAAAAATGGATGTCAAGCTTGAGATCATCGATTGTTTTCCCTTTGAAGTTGTTTTTGCACACTCTCACACTCCCTTGAACTTAAACATACCAACCTCAAAAACACCATACCTCAGAGAAAAGGGAATACTCTGAGAAAGAGCAGTCTTGGACTTTATATATATATAACAAATCTCAAAATATCAGATAGGTATCAAACACTCACGCATACACAAATATGTATATATCTATATATCTACATAGATGATGGCTTGATAACCCTGTATATATCTACATAGAGGATGGCTTGGTAACCCTGTTTATATCTACATAGATGATGGCTTGGTAACCCTTTCTCTTCTTCAGCACTGCTTGCTTACTTGATTTCATACCAAGCTAGCCTTCCTGTCAATAAATAGACACATAGACATGTAATAAAATAATAGTCACACTCAGTCAGCATATGCTGATTCATATAAAAGCCTTAATTCTCATTGCACCTAACTGGTGAAAAAGTGTTGCTCAGATTTATAAACTTATTTTATAGATTTCAAAGTATGCCAGTATCACAGGCACAGAGTATGCCAGTAGTATATATTTCATAATACTGAATTAGAAGCTTACTTGGCCATAGAGGCAGTGGTTGGTGAGTTCTGGTCACTAACTTTGTCTAGCCTGTAGAAATCATTATTAAGACTCATGAAAATTGCACAGAGAAAAACATAGTGTATCACAGAAGTTGTGAAAGTGGCTAGCCCAGCTGCAGGCAGCCATGATAAAATGACAGCAGGAGTAAATCTGTTGAAATTAGCAATCAGGTTGTCACCAACTAATAGTGATTCTTGAACTGATGATCAGAAAGTGACTCATGGCAATAGATTTGTATTATTCTTGAAAATACTGGGTATGCAAGTTTAAGGGAAAGTTGAGCTTGAAGGAAAAATATATGTGCAAATCAATTTGTACTGTGCCAGTGACCACTATGTATTGAACTGTGCACAACACTGTCAGTGACTCTGGATATTGCATTGTTTTAATCATAGTAGTCAGTGCAACATTTGGCATTTCCTTAATGTATTCTTGTACAGCCCAAGTCTGCATGTTGTGTGAATGAAGTACTGATGCAATGTCAGTTAACTGTATCACGCTCATGTGTTGTTTTACATACTGACTTCCATCATCACCACAGAATCATATATAATAATGTACACAAACCTAAATATGATCACTCCATACAGAGTTTCACTGTATAATGATAATTATTTGTACAGTTTTTGAATTGCAAAGTATACATTGACATAGGCTAAATATAAGTTAAATTCCAAGCACATAATCATTAATTCAGCACTACGCCTGCAATTTTATAGTGTCTTTGTTTATGTGAAAATCAGAGCTTCTGCTTATGTTTATCATTTCATAGTAGCAGAAGACCATTAAAAAGACTAGCCATCTAAGCCAAAGAAAAAACTGGATGCGTTAGACTTCCTGGTGAAGAAGTGTTATGCTACATTCCCAAGGCTGAATTTACAATTGTTCATCATACAGTTCATAGTAGTTTGGGATGTAGTCAGTAAGTTGCATTGCTTAAAAATGCAAAGTTACAATGTGATGAAGTGGTCTTAAGACCTCATGAAAGACAGTACTATCCATTCTGGGCTTAATAAACTCTGTTCCCACACCACTCATCCAGATTATCCTTAAATCTCAGTTATCTGCTTGTCTTACTTCAGAGGGCAAGAAGTTCCATTTATGACCAGCTCTAAACTGGAAGCAGTCTATTCCCAGTTTTGTTTTCATACCTTCTAAGTCCACTACAAACTGATTATTTCTACTGTTCCTTTCATGTCTCATAAATGAAATATGCAATGTACATCAATAACATCATTCTTCAGACTTTTATATACCCAAGTTTAAGTCTCCCCTAGTTTACCTGATTAATATTCAAATTAATAATCCTTTTAGGTTTTGCATCCTATTTCAAGTTCTTTAAACCTCAAGTTTTGTTGTAGTATCCCTTGAGTGCATGCAACATCTGATTCCATATTCATTGCTGGATCTAATTATTATTTTATAAATTGTCCCCCAATACACAAATATCTTTAGAAGACATTGTTCTTAATGTTCTAATTATGGAGTAGAATCTTAAATTTCTTCATACTTCTAGATAAGCGTGCAATTTAATCTGTATGAGTAACCTGGATTATCCTTACCTAGATGAAAAAAATGTACATTTTTAATTATTAAATACCACTCTATTTATTTTTGCCTATTTGATGAAATGATCAAATGAAGTTCCTTCTGCTCATTTATTGAAGAAGCTAAGCCAGCTATTTTAGTATCATCTGCAAATGTTCCTGTTTCCTATTGCTGGAAATTATAACATAAAAACATGAAAAAGGATCAAACCCAATACAGTACCCTGTAATATGCCCTCTTTTAATATTATTATTATTATTTTTTTTTTTTAAATTAAATCCCTGTGCACATACTCTAGCTGTCCTTCCATTTATCTAATTTTCTATCTAGTGGACAGCATACTGACTGAACTCCCAGGTTTCACAATTTGTAACATTGCTTTTTGTGGAACTGAGATAAAAGTCTTTGTGACATCAGATACATTGCAATCTATGGTGTATTGTTATCAAGTGCTCAGACCACAGTAGTATAAAAAATTCTAAGATTAGTTACAGTTATTAGTTATTAGATATAGTTATTAGTTGACTTTATATTGGTAAAGCCATGTTTAAAAATGTCACAATACATGTTCACAACTGAGCCATCTATAATGTTTAACAGGATCCTTTTAAAGCATTTCCCATTCAGGCTCCTGAGGGTAATAGATCTAAAATTTTCTGATGTATGCAATACTCCCCCTTATGAATAGAATTAATATTAGCATGTTTCCACTGCTTTGGTATTATGCCTGATAAAAACTGTTGAAATGTAAAGATCCAATAAACATTCCTTGTATACTTGTTAGAAATGTCCCATTTATTTCATCTGAGCTTGGAGCAGTATATTTTCTTATTGCAGGAAAAAGCTTTTCTTACCAACTCTACAGTTATTATAGGGCATTGGAACCTGTTGTATTGAGGAAGCTTATTCCATAAGTAAGGAATGTGTTTGTTTTGGAATCCATCATGCCAGCATACACTATTTATGTCTCAATGAAGATTAATGTCTTTGGTGTGGATGTTTGTAGCGCTATTTGATTGGTGTGGGTGTAGAAGATCAAGTGGGTTGAGGTTATTCATGGTTTGGAAAGCCAGACGTAGATCACCATGAAAGAGCCGATATGAGTAAGATGAGATGCATAGAGAGGTTCATGATAAAGGGTGCATTGTACTCTATGATGGTTCAGCTGAGGGAAGTATAGACAGGGATTATGACCACTGGAAGATATGCTTTTGCAAATTAATTGTGCTATGTAGACAGATTTCTTAATATTTTGTCTATGAAGGTTTGATCCTTGATAACTGAATTAATTTTAAAGGAAATCCTATTTGATATGGTATAAAGTGAGGAATTTGTATTTGCCAAATAAAACCACACTGCATTTTTTAACATTAGGCTTAAACCCACAGTCAGTGCCCCAGGCATCATTCAGAACAAACTTATATCGGATGATGTGGGTATCTTTATGGGAGTATATCATGGCATCCAATTTGCTGTCATTATTAAACTTACTGCATCCTAACTCATGAACATCTGCCTTAACATCAGAAAAGTAAATAGCAAAGAGAAGGGGATGCAGGACATTACCTTCCAATTTCATTAGTGGATTCATTCTTTGCAAATGACGTTTTTCCAACCCTTATTGTACAAACCCTGTCAGTCAACCTGTTGAATATCCAGCAGATGATATAAGGGCTAATGATAAGCTGAGTAAACCTGTTGATAACACTTGCACAGATAATTATACTGAAAGCTTTACCTATATCCAGGTAAGATGTGTGCATATCAAGGCTCAAGGGCTTCTGTGACCCTATCAACAAAGTTGATCAGACTGAGTAGACAAGACCTATCTTTAACAAAGTCTTATTAGTTTGGATTGAGAGACCGAAGGCTCTCTATATCATTGTTTATGAGATCTGCTATGATACACTGCATACCTTAAAATGATACTGGCAATACTTATGGGTCTGTAATTACCTGGATCTGTAATAGGAGCACCCTTGTGTAGTTGAATAACTATAGAAGTTCACAAAGCATAAGGTATATAACCAGTGGAAAAACTTGAAGTTAAATAGATTACGGATGTTTGAGCAAAGCTATATTTAGTGCTTGTCAGGAGGCAGCCAGGTAGTTTGTCTAAACCCACAGAAGTGGTGCATTTTCTTCTTTAATAGAGATGCCAGGACTTGGTTAAGAAACGTAATATGGGAGTGTGAATTAACTGGGTAAAGGGGCAGGGGACTGGAGGGTGGATCAGTTGGGTAAAATTGTAGCTGAGTATTTTTGGCAAGGATGTTGAAGATGGATTCAGGATCAGAATAAATGGACCCACTGGATATTAGCTCAGAGCAGAACTGAGCATTATTTATTGTTTGTTTATTTACTAACAGTTGATTACCGGGGATGTCTGACTGGGTAGAAGCCTATTTTCAGCAGAGGCCCTAGGAGAAAAGCTCCAAATTATTACAAAACATATTAAGAACAATAATTTTACAATCTTCAAAGATTAAACAAAAACATCTGCAGTTTAAATAATAACAAATTAGACATAATAAAAAAACATTGGTTAAGAATTGATACAAGGTATATTGCAATCATTTAATATTTAGAGAAATTTTAGACAGCTTGTAGAGAAATTAAAGATAAGTTACTGTAACACAAATAGAAATTGCAATATGAAGTGAGAGAAAAACAAGCATATGGTGTATTTAGAGAGAAAGTCAGAGAAGAGAGTTAGATAACAGTAATGAATTAATTGAAGAAGGGAGAGTAAGGAGGTATAAGGAATGAAAAAGGTACTTGTTCACATTTAGGGATATACTTTATCCTGATTTTGAGCAAGAACAGAGCCAGATTTTAGCTAGGAAGTCTTTCAGAGTGGTTTTGAAAGATTGGAGGATGGGTATAGACTTGATGGATACAGGCAAGGAGTTCTAGGACTTAGCAAACTTGTACAAGTATAGACAGTGCCCAGCAGATTTGCTAGGTTTATAGATAGACAGGAGTTTTTGGTCACTGGATCACAATGACCAACTGGGTACACAGTTGTGTTGAATGTTTTTTAATGCTGGATAATTTTATAGGTGGTGAGAAGTTGTCTATATGTTCATTGATGTGGTAGTTCTAATCAATTTAGGTTTTTCAGTGCTATACAGTGGTGGGTTCTGAAAGGGGTATGTGCTGCAAATTTAGTAACTTTGTTATAGCACTGTTCAAGTTTCAATTTAGTAAAGCTTGGAGGTTAATAAGAATGGGAACACCATAAAGATGATTGGGGAAGAGAGAAGTAGTGGCAAGTGTAGTTCTAGTTGTAGCAGTGAGAGCATATTCGGATCCATAAAGCATCCCTGGCTTTTTATGAGTTTTTCTTATGCAATTTTGTATATGTAGGCCAAATGTAAGATTATCATCTACTATCACAGCTATCAGTTTACTATGAAAAGTGATTTCAAAGGTTGCATTATCAAGAGAGAAGACTATAAATTTAGTTTTTTCATGAGAGAGGGACTTGGGGAAAAGTAGTAGTTTGGTCATTTCTGCATTAAGCATGAGTTGTGAGTTATGAAGCCATGCTTCAGTGGCCACTAAAGCTTTGGCATTAGTGCTGAGATTTCTAATATACCTGAAAAAAATGTTGTGGCTGTCTTTGGTTGAATTGCAATTTTTAATACATATGTATATGTAGCCTTACTTATTTATTGACGTATGATTACTGAGAAAGCCCAACTGGGTGGGTGCCCATTTTCAGAGGAGGTCCAAGGAGGAAAGCTCCACAGAATTACAAAAACATTTTAAGAACAATAATTTTATAATGATTCAAAATAATACAAAACATCTACAGTTTAAATAATTATGTTATTACACCATAGTGACACTTCAAGGTATTTCTACAGTAACATCCTACTGAAGCCTCTAAGTGTCAAATATTGCTGTTCATATTTGCATTAATAATTCCAGAACAGTGCTACATAGAAAGTACTGAAATATTTCATCTTAAAGCTTATACAATGACAAACACAATTGCATTGATATTTGACCTCTTTCTAGTGTAGGTATAGACGGGAGCCATTTATAATTTTTAAATACTGAAAATGTTGAATTTCAGTATCTCGAGACTATAAACCCAAATGTTTAAAATAGCGAAAGTTCATAATTGCAAATTTGAATATCTCAAATTCGCGGTTATGGCCTTACGCTAAGTGATATCCAGGATTGTGTGTTTATGGTGCACAGTGCCATGTGTGGATCTAGGTATTTTGTCAGGTAAGTGAGTGTTTTGTAAGGATTTGAGTGGGGGTTAGAGTGTGTTTGAGTGTGCTGATATGTTTGATGTGTGTGTGAGGACTGGAGAATGTGCATGTGTGAGTTTGCTTTTGTTTCCTGTTTGTGCGATCTTGGAGTTAGTGTATATAAGTAGGGGGGTGTGGGGGTGAAGGGGGGTTTACCCCCCTTCTTATGTGTGTATGAGTTGTGTATGTGTGTAGATTTTGTTTGTTTATGTTGTGATGCGGGTGTTGTGGTGTATGTATGGTGTAGTGTATGCGGTTTGTTCGGTGTTTTGAATTTCATGGTTTTGGGCTCAGGATTTTGTAGTTTCGGTGTTTTGTGGATTCAGTTTCATAGTTTTGAGATACTGAAATTCGATGTTTCAGTATTTCGAGATTATGAAGTGAATCCGTATAGACATATCAATTGTTGTTTGTATAATTTTTATTCAGATTGTGATAAATTTTGTTTCTTTAAATAATACAATAATCAAGGTAAAAATAAATAAATAAATAAAATAAGTAGCACAGATAGAACTGAATAGCCAGATCTGAAAGTTCTCAGCTGGATAAACAAACTGCTGCTGACAATATGTATATAACTTAAGCAGTTGCTGAGATATTATAAGTTGTTTACAAAATATTATAGCAATAACCCACGCCTGGGTGTGGGTAATGCTGGATTTACCCATGACCAAACAAAGCCAACCGTGGGTAAATCCAGCATTACCCACACCCAGAAGTGGTTATTATTACAATGACATTATTTAAGAAAAAAAATAATTACTTTTCTTAAATAATGGCATTGTATAATGCCTCCTTGCTGCCCTTCCGCAGCTGTCTGGTATTCCTCGGCAGTTCTGATGTAATGCGCATGTGTATGCCTATGCAGTACATCAGAGCTGTGGGCAAAAGCAATGGAGAAAGCAAGATCTCCATTGCTTTTTACTGTTTTACTATGTTAAATGGGTTTAACATAGTGAGACAGCTTTAAAAAAAGCAACAGAGAATCTCCGTTGCTTATTTTAAAGCTGTCTCGCTATGTTAAACCCATTTAACATAGCGAGACAGTTTTGAAAAAAGCAATGGAGAAAGCAAGATCTCCGTTGCTTTTTACAAACTGTTTTGCTATGTTAAATGGGTTTAACATAGCAAGATAGCTTTAAAATAAGCAACGGAGATCTCCGTTGCATATTTTAAAGCTGTCTCGCTATGTTAAACCCATTTAACATAGCGAGGCAGGTTTAAAAAAAAAGAGCAACGGAGAAAGCAAGATCTCCGTTGCTTTTTACACACTGTGTCGCTATGTTAAAGAAGTTTAACATAGCGAGACAGCTTTAAAAAAAGCAACGGAGATCTCTGTTGCTTTTTTTAAACCTGTGTCGCTATGTTAAACTCCTTTAACATAGCGAGACAGTGTTTTAAAAAAGACTTATACTAATGGAAAAAGTCCAGGTGACTGGACCTTTTTCCATTAGTATAAGTCGATTTACAACGTGCACGCTGGACAATCAGCGTGCACGTTTTGGAATATTAATGGGGGGTCATGGTATAATATACATTTTATAGTTACTGTATCTACTGTGACTTATAACATCCAGTTTAAGACCTAAAATGTAAAAAATGCTACCACTATAAAAATAGGTTGTTCTGAAGAATTTGACATTTATATTTGTTTAGTAACCCCTATGGTTCCAGAGACACAAACCTTTAAGGATATAACTTGATTTTATCAAAAAGTTTAGGCTCTGCAAATTAGAGGTTATAGTGCAAACTTCCAGAGCTTCATTGGAGGGAATGAATTATACCAAATTAGACATAATGTGAAAACATTGGTTAAGAATAGGTACACCTTATATGGCAATAATTTAATATTTAGAGAAATTTTAGCCAATTTATAGACAGAGACAGGGATTTAAAAAATGAAGTGATTGAAAAATATTTTATCATCATCAACCCCCTTTTTCCCATTTGCTACATGGGGTCGCGGTGCTGCTTTAACTGTCACAATCTCTCTCACTGCAATGCCACTCTCCTGCTTTCATCGACAGTCATGCCTGAGTGTCACAGGTCTTCTCCATCCATCTCTTTATTGGATGCTCTCATTTCCTCTTGCCATCATCCAATCTGTCACAAATCTTCTTCACCAGATTGTCTTCTGCTTTCATACATGTGCCCAAACTACAGTAATCAGTTATCCTTGACCTTCTCTGTAATTGGGGCTACTTGAGCTTCTGCTCTGAATATCTCAGGCACTTCATCTCCATCCCCTCTATATTCCTCAACTGCTCTGCCTTTACTGCCCAGGTTTCTGTAAAATACAGTAGTACTGATTCCCCCACTGTTTTGTACACCTTACGTTTCAGCTTTTTGGGCATTCTTCTGTCATACTCTACCCCTGACACTCTGTTCCATTTGTCTGTAGCCCCTCTAAGTGTAGCTTTAACCTCCTCATTCAGGCTTCCCTTCTTGTCAATCCACCCCCACAGGTACTTGAAGCTGTTAACCTGTTCCACTATTCTCCCATCTATCTTGTTTCTCAGCTTCTTCTGATTCCCTCATTTGCTGGTATGACAACTGTCTCATATGTACTCAGTTTCATTCCATGTGCCATGTGCCTTCCATTTTGCACTTCTTTCTCCAGTCCTTCCCTGAAGTTCTTGTTCAGAGTCTGCCTGTAATGCCACATCATCTACATACAATAACTTTGTTAATCTCTCCCATCTGACCTGTTTGCTAATGTAGTCCATCACCAGTATGAACTGCACTGAGGTCAGAGCTGAACCATAATGCACATCGACTCCCATTGGGAACCAGGCAAAATGAGAAAATCTTCTTCTTCTTCTTCTTCTTTTGGCTGCTCCCATTAGAGGTCGCTACAGTAGATCAACTGTTTCCATTTCCTCCTGTCCTCTGCATCTTGCTCTGTCACACCAACCACCTGCATGTCCTCTCTCACCACATCCATAAACCTTATCTTAGGCCTTCCTCTTTTCCTGTTGCCTGGCAGCTTCATCCTTAGCATATTTTTCCCAATATACTCTGCATCCCTCCTCAGCACATGTCCAAACCAACGTAATCTTGCCTTTCTGGCTTTGTCTCCAAACCTTCCAATCTGGGCTGACCCTCTAATATACTTATTCCTAATCCTGTCCATCCTCGTCACACCCAGTGCAAATCTTAACATCTTCAACTCTGCCACGTCAAGCTCTGACTCCTGCCTTTTGTCAATGCCACTGTCTCCAACCCATATAACATAGCTGGTCTCACTACCCTCTTGTAGACCTTCCCTTTCACTCTTACTGGTACTCGTCTGTCACAAATCACTCCTGACACTCATCTCCACCCACTCCATCCTGCCTGTACTCTCTTCTTCACCTCTCTTCCACACTCACCATTACTCTGAACTGTTGATCCCAAGTACTTAAACTCATCCACCTTCACCACCTCTACTCCCTGCATCCTCACCATTCCTCTGTCCTCCCTCTCATTCACACACATATATTCTGTCTTAGTCCTGCTGACCTTCATTCCTCTTCTCTCTAGAGCATATCTCCACCTCTCCAGGGTCTTCTCCACATGTTCCCTACTCTCACTACAGATCACAGTGTCATCTGCAAACATCATAGTCCACGGGGACTCCTGTCTGATCTTGTCTGTCAACCTGTCCATCACCATTGCAAATAAGAAAGGGCTCAGAGCTGATCCTTGATGTAATCCCACCTCCACCTTAAACACATCTGTCACTCCCATCGCAGACCTCACCGCTGTCACACTACCCTCGTACATATCCTGTACCACTCTTACATACTTCTCTGACACTCCCAACTTCCACATACAGTACCACAACTCCTCACTAGGTACCCTGTCATATGCTTTCTCTAACTCCACAAAGACACAATGCAACTCCTTCTGACTTCCCTGTACTTCTCCATCAACACTCTGAAAGGCAAAAGGGGGAAATGATAAAAAATATTTTATATAAGGCCACTAGACATCACCTTTTGTTATATAGCTTATTTACCAGGTAATTCCACCATAAGGTTTTATTCCTAAATGTAACATTGTATTCGTTCATAGGTTCATAGGTATGTACTAGGCTGATGGCCCTGGAGCCTTTACAAACCTAGCCCATGGAAGTGCCCTGGCATCGTGCTGCCCAATGTTAGTTCCCAGTGCATCTATCAAGTAAAGCCAGTGGAGTGATTGATCCCCGGGGTGAACATTCTATTTCCCTTCCACTCATCAAGATTTCTCTTGAAGAGGGATATTGAGGTGCTCTGCTTAGGTTATGAACCTGTACCTCCAGCATGTTCTGTTGATTGTGGTAATGAGGTTGAGGTCTCTGGAACATGTGGTGTGGAGAGATTGTGACTACTTTAGATGTAGCATTCCTAACAGAAATGGGTCAGACATAGCTTTGTAAGTCAAGCAGAGATCGCCTCTTAATAGACAATATGAGGCAGAGAATAGCTGTAGTTTTTGAGTCTGTCCATGTAGGACATGTATTTAAGGCCTAGGATCCTCTTCGTGAGGTACTTTTGTGGCATTTCTAGCTGTTGCATGTGTCTAGTGAGGTACATGCCAAATGGGGCACTATACTCGATGATTGGCCTAATGAGGGAGAAAAGAGAGCTGATGACCTCTTTCTTCCTGGATGCATAACCCTTGGTAATGAGATGTGCCACAGAGAAGGATTTTCTGACCACAGTGGCAATGTGGTGGTCGAAGGAGAGGTTGCTGTCAACCTGTGTCCCCAGGTCTCTTATAATGCCTTCAGTTTTTAGTGGGCTCCCACAAATGTGGTAATTAGTGGGAACTGACTTTTTCCCAAAGGGGATGATGACGCATTTTTTGGCATTAAGCTTAAGGCATTGGCTTCAACACCAGTCATTGGTCTCAATGAGGCCTTTCTGTAGAATGTCTACATCACTTGGGGAGGTAATAATAGCTCCCAGCTTGCAGTCATCTGCGAAGTTGGTCAGTCAGAGTCCCTCCCTGTTGGCCTGGACTTCTGAGAAGTAGATGCCAAACAGGAGAGGACCCAGGACCGATCCCTGTGGGATTCCACTTGTGACTGCTCAGCAGACTGACTTGGAGTCCATTACTTTTACACTATGGGTTCTATCTGTGAGCCAGTTTGCAACCCACCTAGTGATATAGGGGTTAATGCCTAGTTTGGTGAGTTTATCAATAATTCCTGAGTGGGGAATGGCATCAAAGGCCTTAGCCAGATCGAGGTAGGTTGTATGAACTGCCTTGTCCTCATCCACAGCTCTGGTGACTGACTCAAAGAAGTCAACCAGGTTGAGCAGGCATGATCTACCTTTCAAAAAACAAAATCACATGGGATCTAGAGTTTGGAGATTTTCTATATCCTTGTTAATTAGGTCCATGATGATGCACTTCATAACCTTACATATCAGACTCGTTAGGCTAATGGGGCGATAATTCCCAGGGTCTGTAGTCTCTCCTCCTTTAAGGAGAGGGATGACTGTAGCAGTGCGCCATTCAGTAGGGACAAAGCCTGAGGTGAGGCTGTGATTGAACAGAGCACACAGATGTGGTGCTAGTTCACTTCATAGTTCATGTAGAACACATCCAGGGATATTGTCAGGTCCCATGGAAGCTGCATTCTTGGCCTTGGACAATGCAGCTTTAACCTGTGCTGCAGTAATGCTGGGTGTCTGGCATTCCTCCAGTATTGTTATTGGTCCTTTAAGGGGTGGGAGGGGTAAAGTTGGCACCGAATCTGTCGGCCAGTATGTTGGCAATATCTGTTGGCTCAGTATAGGAGGTACCATTGTACAGTAACTCAGAGCAAACCCGGGTATTGCTGTGGAGATTCATGATATAACTATAGAAGGCTTTGTGGTTGTTTTAGTGTCTGCTTCAATTCTGCCTTCATAGCTGGCTTTAGAGGTTTTGATGAGGGATCTCAACTTTTTGTTGAGGCTAATAAGGGAGATTTTCCAGTCTTGGGACTTCACCTTTTTCTGCAACAGTTTCTTCCTTCTGTTGTAGAGCTTATTAATGGCAGGGGACCACCAGATTGGCTTCCTTTTTTGGAGGAGAGAGTCTTGGGTCTATTGGGTATGGCTAGTTCCATGCATTTATGTATGTGTTCGTACAGTGCATTGGTGTATGATTCGGCAGTCATGCATCTATTTTCCATTGACATGGGTGCTGTGAAGTTAGCCACCTTTGTTTTTAGGAGCCCCAAGTCAGCTTTGGAGAAGTTTTTCATGGTGGTTACCTTTGCGGGGGGTGTGGGTGAGATGTGGATTTCCATGGTGATTAGTTTGTGGTTGTGTCTAACCAGGGAGGAATTGACTACTGGTTTAGAGCAACAGTTGCCCATGTTTGTAATAACCAGGTCAAGGATGTTGCTTCCTCTAGTGGGGGTAAGAATGAGCTGGTCCAGGGTACTGGAATTGATTAATTCCAGGAAGTGTTGGGCCAGTGTATTGGTGCATAAGTAGTTTTCCCAGTTGATGGAGGAGTAGTTGAAGTCACCTAGTATAAGAATGTTGGGTTGGACCCTAATAGTTTCTAGGGTGCTTAGAAACATGGAGTGAGAGTCTTTGGAAATGGTTGGGGACCTATAGCAGGCTATGACCTGAATTGCTGTCTTACCCAATGATAGTTGTACCTGAAGTATCTCAGATGCGTTATGCTGGGCTACTAGTCTGGAGGTGTGCACATCCTTTATGAAAATGGAGACACCACCACCTTTGGAGCTTCGGTTTATGTTCTTGGGCCAAAAGGAATGTAATGAGTTATAGCCTGGTAGCACAGGGGTGCTTTCTGCTGCTTTAAACCAGGTCTCCATTATAGCACAAATGTCAATGTTCTCCATTTTGAGGAGTGCTTCGTGCAAGTGCATTTTGAGAGTTAGACTTCTTGCAACTGAGCAGCATGACCCTTATATTGCATTAATTTATAGCTGTTATGGTGGTAATTTGGTCTTTGGAACATCACCTAAACAAGGCACTATATGGGTGGCAAGAGCCTTAGCCAGTATCCTGAAACCCAGTGGTGACAGATGCAGGCCATCTCTAGCAAAGCATCAAGGTCTTTCAATCATGTCATCCCAAGCAGACAGATACTGAATCTCCTTAGAATGACACCAGAAACTTAGCCAATTGTTGAAGTCAGTCATTTTCTGCTTATACTGCGGTATCATTCTGGGTGATGGTAGGATGCTGCTCAGGGCTATGGTCATACCAGACTGGGCCACATAATCCAAGAGCTCATCTATGTCTCTTTTCATGTAATCCAGGGAGGTTTGTCTCAGGTCATTTGCACCCGCATGGACAGTGACAGAGTCATATTTGTACTTGTTGTGGAGTGACCTGAGTGTGTGTGTTATGTGTTGGATTCAGGCACCTGATCAACAGCTGACTGTTACCTTCTCCTTATTCAGCCTAGTGAGTGGGACATCAGTGTGCTTATCGAGTCACCTATGATTAGTGTATTGGGCAAGCTGTTTTGCTTTAGGGGCTTAGGTTGAGGGGCACACTGTGTAGGTGAGCTATGTGTCTTATTGTTTGTGCTGTGTTGTGGTGGTCAAGTGCATTTCTGCCTTTGAGGTCTCTGCTGTTTGGGTAGATTTCTATTGAGAGCCTTCAGTGGGTGGGTTTGTGGTTTGTGTTTTTATGTGAGAGCTGTGATGTTTGGTGTTCTGGAGAGCTATGTGTTGCATGTGGTGTGGTGCAGGTGTTGACCTTCTCCTCTTGACCAGCTATTCCGGTCTTGGCTTGAGAGTGCATGGCTTCCAATTTGGATATATAAGTGCATCCCTCACAAGTCTGAGTGTTGGGAGGTAAGAAGAGAGATTTGTCTGTGTTCATGAGGCAGTTGCTACACTGCCTCAGTATGCCCAAATTCACCAGGTTAATAGGAGAAAGCACAGGGAACTGACCTTCAGACATGCCAGGAGGGATGGTCATTATTACTAAGTACTGGAGCTGTTTCCTTATATATTGCTTTTACAAGAAAAATGTCACTCAAGGTGTCAAATCTATTCAGATCACTGCCAAACACTTGAGGGGAAACTAATATGTAGACCCTGAAAATTTAAGGATGAAGTATTTAGGTAGATATTCTGAAGTTAGTAGGAAATCAAGCAGTACTTACTGAAAAATGAAGAATAAGCTTGTCACTGTATTCATCCCTCATTAGACCCATTATAGAGTATAATGCCCCATTTGGTATGTACCTCACAAGACATCTGCAACAGCTGGAAAGGCCACAGAAATACTTCACTAAACGTATCACAGGCCTAAACCAGATGCCATATGCTGACCGTCTAAAAAAAAAACTCCAGCTATACTTTGTGGCATATCGTCTACTCAGATGCGATCTCTGCTTAACATACAGGGCCATGTCAAACCCTGAGCTGTTGGACATGCTCCACCTAAGAAATCCCAATCCCTCAGAGCCACACGCTCCGGAGATCTAAACCTTGTCATCACAATGAACAAAACATGCTGGAGGGATAGGTTCCTGACCCAGAGACTCCCCATACTCTGGAATAGACTGCCCATACATGTCAAGCAGAGCTCCTCATTGGCCTCTTCAAAAGGAACTTTGATGATTGGATGGGAGATAAGAAATTCACCCCGGGATCATGTCAGTCGCCCTGCTAGACAAGGGCCCAGAGAAGTAAATATTGTAGGAAGAAATATCCAAGGAATTGTTATGGCTAGGCTTGCATAGGCCCTAGGGCCGATAGCCTAGTACCAACCTATGAACCTATAAGAATGATGAAAAAAGGGGAGTCGCATGAATGGCTACTGCCTGGCTACTACTAATGTTGGTCTCAGCACAGCTTCACTCTGTTGGGATACAATACTACTTTGCTTCTTCTCTCAGCAGAACCAAAATGTAAGCACCAAGCCCAAGAGGAGAAGCAGGCCATGGCCTGTTTGGTGATCCACAGTCTTGTCCCAGATGATGTAAGGGTCTGCAGGCTTGTGGTCTTTTCAACAATTGCTTTAATGCAGCTGTTTAAATAAGAGTAGAATTCAGAGATGAATGCAGCAAATTGGTCAAAATCTGCAAGAGGAGAGCAAAGGAATGTATCTAGGTTATCCAAAACTGGTAGAAGGTTGTCAATGGAATATTTCTTCCTTAAAAAGATTAGGGCACGTTGAGGGAGTGGTTGTGGTTCTGGGGTATATAATGGTCTGATGATCAGTCATGCTAATAGAAGGTATGATACATGGTGGGGTGCAGTCATGGAAAATATTGGTGAAGATAAAATCAAGAAAGTTTGCACTCCTAGTGGTAAGCTGTACAATCTGGTATAGGAAGTTCTCAATGATAAAATCTAGGTACCACTATACCCAGTTATTACTGCTGGTGTAGATATCCCACTTGAAGAAAGGGTAGGTATAATAGATATGTTTCCAAGTAATTCAAGTAAACATCATGATTAGCAAGAGACATTGAAGGGTACCTATAATTTGAGAGAATATGGTTGCTGGTTTTGTCAAGGGTGACAATGAATTCAAAAATCTCAAAGTTGGAATCATGAGGAATTTAATATAAAAAGATGTCAGAGATAAATATAGACACCCCGTAGTTGTTAATTACTCTGAATAAATAGCAATTTCTATATCTATCTAGCTATACACACACACACACACACACACACACACACACACACACACACACACACACACACACACACACACACACACACACACACGCACACGCACACACACACACACACACACACACACACACACGCATACACACACACGCACACTCACAGACACACAGACACACAGACACACACACACACACACACACACACACACACACACACACACACATGGATGCACTAAGGCACATACATGCAAACGCATGCACACATACACATGTATACAGATACATACATAAAGTGAAGGAGTTGTCAGTATACTGGAATGAATTTTAGATGTATGTACATAGATATATATATGTGTGTGTGTGTGGGTATGTGTATATATACATACACATATATATATATATATATATATATATATATATATATATATATATATATATATATATATATATATATGTTTAGACGCAACCTGGATAGCTAGAGCTCCCTAACTGTTTTTATCTTTTTTTTCCCATCCCAGTTAGATTATCAAAATCTAGTGTCTTTCCTTGTAGTTTCTCTTTTTTAGAAAGCTACTGCACTCAAGTGGTAGTACCTAGATTTAGTCTGTGATTAGACTATATGGTTTATGAAAGCCTTAGCGTCTGCATTTCACCCGCCATCCCCTAAGTTAGTGCGCGTGTTATAACCTTCTTTAGTTACCCCTTACCGTAGTGCTTCTGTTAATATTTACCATGTAAACAGACTCAATGGTCTAGCTCAACAATATTGACTATTGCAGCATTTAGTCCTCATAGCGTAGCATGTTTAGAGTATCTTAAGTATTTGTGAAGGCACTATTTTTCTTTTTATTGATGTAGCTCCATTTTACCTACACTGTATCTTGCTTGTTGTTGTTGTAAGCTGATAATTTATCTCATTTTACTGTTTTGTGCCTGCATGGAGATGTTATAAGCTGTTCTGCTGCTTTAAATTACAGTTAGTTCTTGGTTTCTGTCCTTCCTTTGTGTTACAACTCTCTCCTTTCTATAGCTTCTGCTTTAGCTTCCTTAACTTCAGCCCATAACTGAACTCTGGAATCACCCTGCTGGTTGTGAAAGAACACCGGTGACTAGATACAAGTAAAGGACCAGAGCGATCCTCTCCCTGAATCACCCTATTTTTACAGACTAAAGGGCTACTGAAATTATGTGTAGAATACTGATAAACTGCTAGTGCAGAAGCCTTTTACATAGCCCTACTAGGTGGTGAGGCTTTGCTCTGTATCTAGTGTCGCAGCATCCAATCCTTCCCAAAGTCTGACTCTACTTTCTGGCCCATTTCAGCCTTCTCCCTGTATTACTGGCTCTCCTTTAGTTTTTTTCTCTATTTGTGCAGGCACTATTTTTTCTTTTTATCTCCATTTTAGCTACCGTGCATCTTGCTTGTTGTTGCTTAGAGACTTTATACTGCTGCTGGCTGCTAGATGGCAGCCTTGACCTAGTATTTACTCTCTCCTTTGGTACAACATCTTTCCTACTCTCACTCGTGCTGATTTTTCAATATATCTCCTGCTTCCCTACTCACTTCAACTGCTCTCTGCATTTTCTGTTGTTTCTTCTACTCTCTATGTGCTTTCTCCACGCTATGCATATTCCCTGCATTTTCTGATTGTTCCTATCCCCACTCTTAAATTTGGCTCTTCCCGCTCCGTTCGCCCTGCGGGCTCACTCTGCTCCCCTCCCCTGCCCCCAAATCCCCCTGGGGGTCAGGGTCATAAACTTATACTAATACACCACACCCTTCATCCTACCACAGCCAATCAATAGTTCTCCCTCCTCCTGCCTATTAAACCACACCCCTCTATTTATTTCCCATAAACCTTCCCCTCCACTTCAAGTACCATCACCTTTGATACATACTTACTGTGCATTACTGCCTTACTTACACCTTTAAATATCTACTAAATTATTTTATCATGCCTTCATCTACTACCACTGCTCAATTCAAGCTGTTACTTATCACTACTCTTCTATCTTCTTTAGCCACTACCTACATCTTAACATCCTTTGAACACTCTCTACACCTTAAACATCACTACACTCTCAAACAAACCACACTAATACTAAACACCAACTTCACTCACATAAACATAATCTCTGTTCCTAGCTACCTACCAGCAAAATACCACAGACTGTCCCACATCAAGTACAATAGTCCACAAACTAGGAAAGCTTTATACCTTATCTGCAATTTTTATAATCCTTGGTTTAGACAAAAAAAAATTCATTACTAGATGGCGACATCCACCCAAATCCTGACCCAGCCATTACAGTTATAACTAATCACCCTAACACCTGTCCCCCTATCTCTCCTGCAAATTCCAAACTCACAAACTCATTATATATTGCACATCTCAATATACGTAGTATTAACAACAAACATACTCACCACCATGCTCTACTGGATGAGCAATCCTTTGACATACTTTGCCTTTCAGAGACATGGCTAAAACCCTATACTCAGAACATTGAAATTACCCCACCAGGATATAATATAATAAGGTTAGACCACAGAAATAAGAAGGGTGGGGGAGTAGCTATCCTCTTTAAAAACAGCCTACAAGTTACCTCCCTAGAGTATAAACCACCCCCTGGGAGCAATGCTGAAATCCTAGTTTCCAAACTTCAGCTAAACTCTACTAAATCCATTTACATCATATGTATCTACTTACCCCCTGGTAATAATATCAGTATACTCAAGGATATCATCAGCTCCCTATCACCACACTTCCCACAAGAAACAGTAATACTAGGAGATTTCAATATTGACTGGAAGTGCATCAGTAATGAAGTTTCTACTTCTCTCATCAACCTCCAGGGTTTCTCTCAACTAATTTCCTTCCCAACTAGAATTTACAAACCAAGTAAAAAGGAAAGTATCTTAGATTGGATTCTTATAAATAAACAACACCTTAATTATAAGGTAGGACTTCTCCCAGATAATATTAGCGACCACTTATTAACTTACTTAATCAGGCAAAAAAACCATTTTACCCATAAAGCCACATATAAAACAATAAGGTCAATTAAACACTTTAACCCTGAACTATTCCAAAATGAACTAGGTGCATGCAATTGGTCCCCCTTAAAAAGCCTCCCACTTGAAGAGGCCATTGAATACTTTAACACTAAATTCTTAACCATCCTTGACCAGCATGCTCCAAAATGAACTCTAAGAATTAGGTCTAAGCCAGCCCCTTGGCTCTCCACAGAAACAAAGCCTGGAACACATGGAGAACCACCAAAAAATGACTCAGATCATCTGACATTTAGACAGCTCAGAAATGTCACAAAAAAGCTTTAATCTCTGACAAAAAACATTTTTATACAGAAATGCAACAAAAACACCAGAATAATCCACAAAAGTTCTGGGCAAGCATCAATAGATTGCTTCACCCAGGTCAATCCACAACACCAACCCCACTAGGTAGTACACAGGAAAACCCAAAGCAAGCTGCAAATGCCTTTAACACTTTCTTTACAGAAGCCATTCAATCTCAAGCAAACCAACTATCTCCTGATAGCTCTACCCTTCCTACCGCCTATACTAGCTCTCCCCCTACATTTCAAATGCAACCCATCCCAACACACTAAATTTGCAAACTCTTACTTAAACTAAAACCTTTCACTCCATCAGCTGACCAACTACCTGCAGAATACCTGCAGAAGCAGCTAAAGCAATAGCCTGTCCTATAGCCATCCTTATCAACAGAACCATTAGTGAGGGAACAATACCAGTAATCGAAAATCTCTCACATTATCCCCCTTCACAAAGGTGGGAGCTCTAATGAACACTCTATCGAACCAATAGCCCTACTTTCCCCTTAGGAAAAATTATGGAAAAATGCATGCATAATCAACTTCTCTCCCATCTAACTAAAAACAACCTGCTTGCTGAGTACCAACATGGCTTTAGGCCATTCCACAGTACTACAGCTGCCCTCCTGTCCTTCTCTAACACCATCAACAAAAATAAAAATAGCAATATTCTTGCCTCTGCTCTATTTATTGATCTTTCAAAAGCTTTTGATATTTTTAATCACCAATTGCTCCTAAATATTCTCAAATCTCTTTCTCTTGACACTCAAGCTATAAAATGGTTCAGTTCCTACCTCTACAATAGGCAGCAAGCAGTGCTCTGGGAGAATCACCTATCTTCCCATCTGCCTGTTACAATAGGTGTACCTCAGGGCTCTATTTTAGGCCCTCTCCTTTTCTCAATTTTCATCAATGATTTACAATTAGCAATCCCTCAGGCTACCTGTATACAATATGCAGATGACTCGACAATAATATGCTCAACCAATTCCTCATCTAAACTACAATTAAAAACACAAAGATTATTTAGCAAATTAGAAACATGGTTTCTGCAACGATGCCTCCTCCTGAACCCAAAAATAACTAAGCTCCTACTTTTCACTCCTACCCACAAGTCCATACAAATAGATTTCACACTTACATCTAATAATGGCACACTCATAACACCTGACGTAACTACCAAACTCTTAGGCGTTACTATTGACAACCACCTCAGTTTTGATACACAAATAAACAATACAGTAAAAACAGTCAACAAAAAAAATGGGTCCCCTCTACAGAATTAGACCTTTCCTTACTTCACCTGCCAGATTCAACTATTGCCCACTCTCACCTAATATCTACACTTCTCTATGCTTCTCCTATC